>NW_004524618.1:14245186-14260548 GCF_000260255.1 Octodon degus | reverse complement strand
TGTGTGTGTGTGTGTGTGTGTGTGTGTGTGTGTGGCCAGCTCAGCCCACCAGGGGGCAGGGCTGGCTGGCATGTGGTGCTGGGGGATCGAACCGAGGTCTCTGCTTTGCCAAGCTTGTTTCAAGTAGGTGCTTTTAGACCACTGAGCCATCTCTCCAGCCCCAATTTTATTTTATTTTGAAGAGTAAAAACAAGAGCAAGAAAAACAAAAACAAAGACAGAAACAGGATTGGTCTTAACTTTAAAGCATGGTTAAGCAGGGAGGTTGTTAATGAGGAGTGCCTGCGTATAAATATTACATTAAATGTGTTCAGGGGATGGTGCTTCATTGTTCCTTTCATTTCTGTGTCACATTCTAACCTGACTCTGACAACATGGGTGCCTGTACTCTCAAATCCAGCAGGTTGGGAGAGAGAGATTGCACGGGACAGAGGGGTCATGCGCATGAAAGCCGTCCCGGGGCGTGAGTGAGAACCACCATAGACTGTGTGAGCACGCCTCTACCCTCAACTGACGAGATGCTAGCATCAAGTCTATTTATACGGTAAATAAATAAATTCTACAATAAAAATGTTCACAGTGCTGCCTAATAAATCCACAGCCCACTCATTGGGTTATGTAAGCCGGAGGAAATCCTGGCAGAGTCCTATTATAGTTTCACATGCTTTGTTTAGAAGTGTAGATATTAATTAAAGAAAAGTAGGCTGGCAGCACCCAGCCTGATTGGAGCTGGCAGCTCTTGCTGGCCATCTGTGAAGATAAAAACCAGTTTCCTCAATCTCCTTCCGCTTGAGATGGAGCACCACGCTTCCTCCACTTAGCTCTCTGCCAGGGTCTCACTACGCAGCTCGGACTCCTAGTGATCCTCCTGTCTTGGCCTCCCCAGTGCTGGGATTACAGCCGTGCGCCACCACATGCAGTTTAGGTGACCAGCATGGCACACCTGGGGCTCAGGGGCAGGCACGGATCCAACCCGGGTCCTTGCACTCGCCAGGCAGGTGCTCAGGCTGCTGAGCTATCTCCCCAGCCTGGAGTCCTTCTGCAGCTGAGTTTTACTTCCTCTTCTATGGTGCTTTCCAGTACACAGTCATAGCCCTGTGCTCTCCCAGACAGGTTTGTCTGGTTTGAATTCCAGCTCTGTCTTGTACTAGCTTGTTGTGCCTTTTGCACTTCATTTAACTTCTCTGCCCTCCAGTTTCCAATCTGTGAGTGGGGTGGGTACAGCACTAGTCCTGGTCTTGACAGGAGATTAGGGCAATAAGGCAAAGATGGCTGGGAAGTAGCATGACCTGTTAGTCACAAGATTCCAGAACACATGTGTGGAACTGTTCCCAAAGCCCTACGGGTGGACTTTTCTTGTGAACGTGGGCAAGTTTTCAATAGGGTGGCTTGGACCTGACACTGGCCTGAGGCCTGGGATCCCAGCACCACCTCTTAGAACCCATACGTGGAAGCCTGTGGGCTTCCCAGCAATTTAGACAGCATGTAAGAACGCAGAGACCACAGGGAGGCCCCTACGGCGACTTTCATCATGGAGGTCTGCCTTGATTTCTCCAGGGTATTGGTCCCTTATTGCTTTTTCGCCTTTTATGTGGCCCAAGCTTGACCTGTAGAGCTAGTTTCTCTTCCACTGTTCACTTTTACTTTCTCAAATAAACTTGCCCACTGCTTTGTGCCCATTTCATTCAGTTCTTTGTTCAAGACTTGAAGAAGAATCTAGAGTCGAACTCCAGAAGGTGAGGTGAGCCACCATAACCTGGTGATGTTTAATCGGCGAGCCCGGGTAGAAGGAACGACCCGAGAACGTTTGGCATGGCCAGGAGACGCTGACAACGGTCTCGCAGAGTATAGGGTACAGTGAGCCTTGGGTGGCACCTAGGACACAGAAGGCACCGCCAAATGTGAGTCAAAAGTAGCCTTTCATTCCACCATGTTTCCTTTCTTTTCCGGACTCCTTTGTCACCCAGAGTTTGGTAGTTGATTATTCTCTCATTTTGATTAAACAGTAATTTTTACTCAACTCAGTTACGTCACTAGTGGTCTTACCTATTTATGAGACACTTGAGAACCAAGACACAAGCCAGTGACAATACCTTTTCCAACCACCACACCACACACTAAAGCAACTGAGCCCCCGACGAGTGTCACAGGGTGTCTGTGGTAAAAATGGCGTCTTTCAAGCTGACTGTGTCCCAAGCACGGAAAATACAGCGTTTCATGTCTCGGCCATTCCAGCTTGCTGAGGTCTTCACAGGGCATATGGGGAGACTGGTACCCCTGAAGGAGACCATCAAAGGATTCCAGCAGATTTTGGCAGGCGACTATGAGCTTCTCCCAGAACAGGCCTTTTACATGGTGGGACCCACTGAAGAAGCTGTAGCAAAAGCTGACAAACTGGCCCAAGAGCATGCGTCCTGAGAGCCTCCTGCCAGAATAAGCCCTCGTCTGTCCTGCCCTTCACTTTGCTGGTAACCCTGAAACCAGTTTCTGTGTAGACTGTACAAGAGCCTCAATTGAAGACATACTGTGTGTCTGAAGAGTATGTAACATTTCCAATAAAATGTAAACCCGTCAAAAAAAAAAAAACCATGGGCGTCTTTGAGGTGAAGCCTTTGCGCTCACGCTTGCTGCCCATTGGCTTGCTGTGCGCCTCCCAACGAGCTAGAGCGTTTGCCTCCCCAGCCCACAGCATGAACAGAAGCAGTGCAGAATTCCCCAGCAGGGGAGAAAATAATTCTCCCCAACTCTACTCCTTAGGGAAGAGAAGTTAAGAATCCGTAATTTGAAAATAGAAAATCTTAAATGCTCCATAATATGGAAATTTTCAAGGGCTGGAACGAAGCCACACATTGAAATTCTATGCCCTGAAATTTTGTTTCATGCACGAAACTATTAAAAATGTAAAATTAAGGGAGGCTCTAGGCAACACAGTTGAATTTTATGTTTCCAAATTGTGTCCCATCCCCCGGAGATCTCATTATGCATATGCAAATATTCCCAAATGCCACCCAATCTGAAATCTGAAACATTTCTGGATCCATGTATTTCAGATAAGCAATAGTCAACCTGTTTTGGTGAGTGCAGTGTGTGCTTAGTGTGGTAAATATTTCAAGGAGTGATCAAGAACTACAGTGAATGCTTAATTTAAAAAACGATTTTTAAAAAGCTTCAATTCATTACATTGCCATGACCCCCACCCCCCCAAAAAAATATTTCCCCTCCTTTCAAACACACTTATCCTATTGTTCTGGCCACTTTCTGAAGCAAGTCTGGAAGTCCTCTTTTGTGAGAGTCTTTATGAGGTATGACCAAAAACATAGTGAATGTTACTGTCAAATGGTATCCAATAGAAAGACAGACTCATAAAAACATTCCAGTATGTCTTCATCTATCTTGTTAACCAGGCCTGGCACTGTTTGATGCTGGCTCTTCCCCTAAAGTCTAAATGACACTCAAAGATAAACATTTTGAACCAGTTCAAGACTTGAAGGCAGTCATGATAAAGAAAGCCACTGCATCAGGCAGCTCAGTGTGAGATCTGTGCTGTATTCTGGTCTGCTTAAAAACCTGGCTCCCCAAACCAACTGGCCAGGGCTGCTTTGGAGAAAGGCCCTAAGATCCTACCAGATGTGATTACTAATGCAGACATTTTAAAGAGCTTGCTCAATAAAACACATTTCTTGCGTATCCTCAAGTCCAATGTGACAAAGAACCCTGATCTACTACGGCTCAATCTGAAGCCCTTCTCCATGTCTGTTTATGATACTTTAAATTCTTATCATCCCAAGGGCAAGTCATTTGGCGCATGGCCTAAAAAGAAAAAGGTGGGGCAGGTCACTGTGGTTCTCCAGCTTCTCATTTTATTAGAGAATAGCTGTCTCCCCATTGTCTTTTAATTGACCTCTGACATACATGTTTATACACCTGCGTACATACATGCAAACATGTGGTGGTGCATTCTCTACCTCTAGAATGCCGCCCTGGAGAGCATGTGGCTTGCTCACAGTGTAAATAAGGATGGGCGTGCTTGGCTCCCCCTGTGCATTCATTCCCTGTCTGAGCTTTTTAGCTCTCTCTGAATAGGCTACATCCTGAGCAGCGAACACAGAAGACACCTACAGACTCCCTCCAAGGCCTGCCTGGAGACACAGGAACCTGCTAGGAAGCAGGAGCAGCCCAGACGGTGGCACCTCCAAACAGCCTGCTGAACACTCTTGCAAGTACTAAGAAGACTGTTGGCCTGGGAGCCCCAGGCTGGCATGCAGCTGGGAAGCCCAGGCCTCTCTCCATGTTCCTGAGCTCCAGCATCTCCTCCAGCAAGATCGAAGAGGACTTTGATAGTATCCAAGCCAGCAGTGTGTTGGCCAAGAATGACCAATGAACACAGTCCATTCTCATTCCCTTCTTTCTTTCAGTAACAGGCCCAGAAGAGGGCCACCCCTCCTAGGACATTTGGGCTGACCTTCCTGCAGTGTGCAGCCCATGTTCACCCACTTGGAATGGAGCTGGGGTGAGCGTCCAGGGCCACTCTGGAAGGGAAGAGGCCCTGAGGCTGGCTGCGCATGTGCTGGTGGGCAGCAGAGTGGGACAGGGGTTTATGGCATTCTCTTCACTCTGTTGACATTGTATGCCACAGGGCCTTTTTCTGCCCTGGGCTGGAGAACTCTCTTGTTTCTGAGTAGGATATCTTTCAGTACTCTTAGCTGTGCAGCTGAACAGGACCCTTAAAGTTGGGCTCTGGGACAACAGTTTGGTTCCCAAAGTTTTGGACCAGTTTGGCCAGGCACACTCTTTGAGGCACTACCACTGTTAAGAGGCAGAAAGAACCTAGATTCAGTCCCAGAGCTGTCTCCAGCTCTGGGCAGGGGAAGCAATGAGGAATGGGCCTCTCCCCTCAGGCATGCCCATGTGTGCACTTCATGTTTGGTATCCTCCCTGGGAACTAACCCTCCAAGCTGGCCACCGAGATGCTTCACCAACATGAGTGCTCCTTGGTCAGCCAGCATTCAGATCCCCCGGGAATGTCATCAGAGTGCAGACCCTGGGCCCATCCATATCAGGATCTTAGACTCTTCCCTGAGATACCCTTTCAAGAGCAAACCTCTCACGTGAGAGAAGCCCCAGAGCAGGTCCTCATAAACCTGTCTGGTTTTGCTGGGATTAGAGAGGGAGAGGAACAGGCTGGCTGCTCTCTCCAGATGGTGTTGGGAAGGGCCAGGATTCTGTGTGTCTGTCGCACCGCTTCTCTGAGCCAGGGGGACAATGAAGTCTTTAGTCCTCAGGCTTCTCTGTGCTGTAGCAGGAGCGAAGGCCCCTGGCAGCTAAAGTTTGTTCCTTTATTTCATTTTAGCATTTCAGGAAGGCTTTCTTGAGTAAACCAAATGCAAGGTCTTCAGGCTTCAGATCCCTGTGTTTACCAACATTGCTGGTTGCCAGGTGTTTTCCCCTTCCTGGTTTTCTTATTTTCTTTACTGAGGTGGCTTGATTTCTGACTGACAAATGTTTAATAAATACACATATGTATATTTATTTCTTTTCCACACTTGCATATATTTTTTTCATTTCAAAAGCAACATATGCTCATGATAAAGAGAAATACAAATTCAAACATTACAGAAAATCTTCTGCCCCAGGACCAATCCTGATCATACTTCTCTGAATAATTCTTATTGACAAGTGAATGTGGGTTATTCTTAACTTAAACAAAAATGACAAAAAGGCATGGCAGAGATAGCAGCAGCAGCATAGTGCTTGATGGAGTGTTGAGGAGGGAGGAAATGTACCAAGGTGCAGTCTTGCAACCTCCCCAGGGGGTAGGCGACTCACCCCTGACCAGGGCTGAGGAGATTTTATGTGCATTATCTACACAGAGCTCCAAAGCTTATTTTTACAAACATGGATCAATATTACACCTACTATACTTCAGTCTGCTCCTTTCATCCTTAATATTTTATGAGCATTACCCACAATTATATAGGCCAAACTTTTTAACGTCTGCCCTGGTCCATGTGATGAAATAATTACGTAATCCCCCAAATGACTTTTGCATTATTTCAAACAGTGCTAAGGTGTGCTACTAGACATTTTGGTTTCTAGAGACATCATTGTGTGTTTGTATATTACTCTAGGGCACAACTCTAGAAATAGAAACAGTAGGTAAAACACTCCATATAAATGAGAACATTTTATGCTTCCTGGAAAACAGAAAATGAGATATGTTTGAATGTCTCTTGTAAGTGCTGAAGCTCTTTCTTTCTTTCTTTCTTTCTTTCTTTCTTTCTTTCTTTCTTTCTTTCTTTCTTTCTTTCTTTTCTTTCTTTTTGTATTTTAGGGAAGGGTCTACAGGGTGTTCAGGGTCTCACTACTAGATCGGACTCATAGTGATCTGCTTGTTTGCAGCCTCCCAAGAGCTGGGATGCAGGCGTGCACCACCGCGCCCAGTCTCAGTCATCATGTCAGCGCACCCCAGGGGCGGGGGCAGCACAGCAGGCCCAGGGATCGAAACCCCGGCCCCTGCGCCTGCTTGCAGGCACTTTAATCCGCTGAGCTATTTGGCTGGCCCTGAAGCTCCTTTCTAATTGAAATTGAAGGTCAGCTGCTTTCCAGAGCTGATTTAGGCTCTTGGCTTTGCTACTGAACACCTGTGAAAGCCGTAACCACGCAGAGGGCACATCAGCCACCATTCTAGGCCTTGGTTTCTTCCATGTGAAATAACAAACCAAGTAAGACAGACTTTCCAAGATCTCCTTTTCTTTAACCTTCCTCAATTTGATTAGTGTTTTAGTGCCTTTGGCTTCCTATTTATGAAAAACCATTCGATTCATTTGACCTTCCAGGGTCAATTTATTCAGGCATCAATAAACTAAGAATATTCCAACTTAGAAGTACTAAGTAGTTCTCTTTTAATTTGTGAAATAAGAAAATCAACCATGGATTTAAATCCTACAACTGCTTCAACTTCTAAAATAGTTACTAGGTCTTTAAGAAAAGAGATGCTTTAAATCCAAGAGGCCAATCCTGCCCTTGTGTTCTAGATTCTGGGGGTTGAATGGTCACAGGACATGTTTGGGCAGGCCTAGTGGTCTCACATCTTTCTGGGAATCTTGCCTTCCTGGAGTGACGGGTTTCAAGTGTTTGTTTCTTAACAAAAAAATGATTATATAGACCATGACCTCACAGAGTACACTGTGTCTTACTTCGATGAAGGACTTACCCAACCCATGCCTGTGCTGTGTGGGACAGTCTCAGATAATAAGGCCTTCCGTCTTCACTGTGACCCCTACTCACTGTCCCACTGGACCTTTTCAGCATCCCTGATGCAGTGGCCAGAGAGGGGATAGTCAGCCCCGTTGTTAAGATGCAGATACAGTGACTTAGAGAGGTGTGTGAGCTTGTTTTACGTCGCAAGTCTGTGAATAGCAGAGCCCAGGTCGCACCAGGGCTCCATTCTCCTCCTGCTGCCAGGGACCCGCAGCAGGCTGGCTACTCTCCAGCTCCCTTCCTCTGGACCTTCTTAAATGCTGGGCTCCTCTTTGGCAGTGTCTTCTCCAGCTCAGACTCATCCCTCGGAACAGGTACATCTCCTTGATTTTTTAAGGAACATGTACAGGACATAGCGTGGAATTTCTCTGAATTTTGGATCCGGCCTATGGTGAGTTTTACTTTCTAAAATGCAAGAAAGAAAGAAAAAAAACCTAAAATGAGTGAAGATTATTTTTAGGATTCCAGGTTCTCAATCTGTCCTCCTTCACACCACTGAAGTTGATTCTGAAGAAAATCCTGAGATGAACTGCAATGGGCCAGAGGAGACTGAACATGCCTTAATGACTTAGATATTCTGGTAGAAGATGGATTTTTACTCTCTGGCACCTGGTTAATGGCCTGAGCCTCTAGGGTAGACTGCACAGAGCACCAATAGTATCCAGAGGGGCCCAGCAGCACCAAGAATGTAAAAAGTCTTCTGAGACCAGTGAATCAAAATAAGACCATTAGAAAGGACTCAGACCCAGACAAAACTGGAAAGAAATCAAAGGTCAGTGATTTTTCTCTCACAATCCAGTATATCCTCCCACTCTCCAAACCCACTGCCTAACCTGCCTTAAAAAAATCTTATACTCTTTCCCTTGCTGTCCTATCCAATTGCTACCCCAACTTCCCATCTCTCTGAACTATATCCTGACTGGAGGAAAAGTAGACCTGATTGGCTCATGTGCTTTAAAACATTAAGGGCCACTGTTCTTCCTCCTTTGGGGCCACCTCTCCCTTTTTCAACAATCTTTTTCCTTCAGGGGACCAGGTATTTGGATTTAAAGAGGAGATATCCACTCTTATATAAAAGAAAAAGATCAGGAATGGAGGGAATGAGGGAGAATCTTTGGATCTTCTAGGTAGTCATGTTAGTGGACACTTCGCAGTCCTCAATAGCATCTAGGAGCCATTAACAAACAGAAGGAGGAAGACAGAATGAGTACAAGAGAAATTCTGGTGTCTTCCACCTGTCACTTCTGGTATAGAAAGGAGAGCATGACCAAGGGGACGCAGTGATGGCTGGCAGGATTGTGGGATCTGCTCTCAGCCCAAAACTCTTTTCTTGGTCTTTTAACCAGTGCCTGGCACTTTGTGTCTGAATATTGTTTGGTTACTTTCCAAAGGGTACAAGGTTCTCTTGCCCACCTGGCCCCTATTGTGGTTTAGATCTGGAATGTCCCTCAAGACTCTCTTGCACTTAGAGGCAGAGAGTGGTTGGATCATAGAGCACTGTATTCAACAGTAGATTCAATCCACTGGTGGGTTCAATGACTGAGTGTGCTGTTAGGAGAGATCAGTTAAAAGAGGTGGGTCACTGGAGGGCATGACCTTGTGAGCGCTTTCCTTTATTATTTGCCTCTTATTTGCCTTGACATGAGTAGTTATTTCTGGTATGCTCATCTGCCATGCTGTTTCTGCTGGTGTTAGCCAACCAGAGATTTAAAACATAAGTCAAAATAAACTTCTTCTCCTTTAAGTTGTGGATGTTAGATATCATGTCTCAGTGATGAGGAAAGTGATTAAGACAGGTTCTGGTACCAGAAGTGGGGTCATGGCTGTGACTACTCAATTGTGTGGCTTAGAAACATTTGGACTGGTTCATGGGAGAAGTTTGGCAAAGTTTGGAAAAATAGACTACAGATGTTTCAGAATGCTAATAGAAATTCAGATGGCAAACACTAGGCTCAGGGGGTTTCAGTTGGGAACAAAGCCTCAGGCCATGTATGTTATGCTGTAGCAGAAAATTTGTCCATGTTCTGTTCATGTCCTGAGACTTTGTGGACTGAGACTAAGGGAAGCAGACTAATTAATACAGTGGGAGAAATTTTATTTTTAAATTTTTTTCCTTATTTAATTTAATTTTAATTTTATTTTATTGAGAAATAAATATGAATGAGACAGTTTCAAAGTTGATAAATAGGATAGTTTCAATAATTAATATATTGTACATTGTTATTGTCTTAGTGGTTATCCATAGTACAAGAAGCAGACAGGATATTCTGTCCAAACACTGTTAGTACACTTCTTTCTTCTCATTGAATTAAGTGAAAGTAGCTGTATATCTGGCCTAACTATTTTGTATATACAAATACAAAATGTTCTTCCTTTGTATCCCCTTTTTTTGTTTAGTCCTGTCAGGGGTGGGTATCCTATTGGCATCTAAATAATACAGGTACTTGAATTCAGTAAAACAATCCAACACTGTCTAGAAGTCTATAATAGTAATGGGTTATCCTCAGAAGTTATTGACTTGAGCCTTTTACAGCTCATTATATTAATATGGTGTTACTTTATATACCTTGCTTTATACTTTTCTGCTGGATGTTTAAGAACAGGATAAAGCAAGACCTATATAACAAGAAATGTAACTTTTTATCTGACAAGGTCAGTCAAATCCCCTCAGGATTTACCCTGAAACCCTGTACCGCAGTTTGTAGAACTTTGTCAGTGTCAGCCATGTGGATGAGTCATGACCACTGCTTGACCAATTTGCTTACTGTGAAAGCCTGAGGAAATGTTTTATTTTCATGTGACTCTCCTTAGGCACACTCTACATCATTGATCACTTTCCTCTATGGCCCCATAATCTCCTTGATCAGAAAATTTGGGACACAACTGAGTTACATGACGTTACAGTACTGATTCTCCTGTGTCCTGAGTCTTCACTGACCTTGAAAGGCTAGGGCCAAAATGCTGGCTGACCTTGCAGCCCTTCTTTTTCTCTAATTTTCCAGAATGGAAGCCTGCTATGTTGGAGCAGATGAGAACTTGGTAGCTAAAATGATTAGTATTTGATAGAAGCCAAGTGTTTTGAGGCAAGAAGATAAGAAGCATGTCTTAAGGGTAGCTCAAGAATCAACATGACCAAGCCCTTTGCCAAGAGTGCAAAAGTGAAACACTTTGCTTTGAGAAGAGACCCTCAGGGCACTGTGCTCCAGAAGCGATACCTATGGAATTGGTTCCCAGAACTCAGTTCCCAGTACTCAGCAGTCCAGGCACATGGAGGCCTGTATAGGCCATGATCCAGGAGGGTCTGGCTACGGCTTGAGTTGGCAACAAATGTTTGGTGTCATCTGACTGGTGCTAGTTTTGTGGATATGCAGAATGCAAGCGTTGTGGGGTCAGAAAGGCTTCCACCTAGATTTTAGGGGAAGCCTAGGAGAACTCCAAGGCAGAAATGGCACATCAGAGGGGGCACAGGGGAGAAAAGCCTTATGGCAGCCAGGAGTCAGAGAATGAAGGGTACTGTGACTCTGAAGTAGATGAAGCTGTGAAAGTGAAGCAGAAGAGCGTCCAGGAAGAGGAAAAACAAGGAACATAGAACACCTCCTAAGGAAAGCCACAGGCAGTGAACAAAACTATCCTGAGGTATAAGCCACGAGGACCACAACCATTAAAGCCATAAAGGTAGAGCCATCCAAGCCCTCTAGGGATTACAACCTGCCAAAACCTTCCTTAGCTACTGGACACAGCATTACTGGATTTGTTTGCCCTGCTTGGTTTTGACCTTCTTTTGTACCATTCTTTTTTATTTTTCCCTTTTGGAACAGGAATGTTCACTTGGAGTCATGGTATGTTGGCAATTTTTCACTTCATTAAAAAAAAATTACAGCTTTCCCTTCGGAGGCGCGCAGTGGAAAGATGGCGGTACAGATCTCTAAGAAGAGGAAGTTTGTCGCTGACGGCATCTTCAAAGCTGAACTGAATGAGTTCCTCACTAGGGAGCTGGCTGAAGATGGCTACTCTGGCGTTGAAGTCAGAGTTACACCCACCAGGACAGAAATCATCATTTTGGCCACCAGGACACAGAATGTTCTTGGTGAGAAGGGCCGGAGGATCCGCGAGTTGACTGCTGTCGTGCAGAAGAGGTTTGGCTTCCCTGAGGGCAGTGTAGAGCTTTATGCTGAAAAGGTGGCAACGAGAGGTCTCTGTGCCATTGCCCAGGCGGAATCTCTGCGTTACAAACTCCTAGGAGGGCTTGCTGTGCGGAGGGCCTGCTATGGTGTGCTGCGGTTCATCATGGAGAGCGGAGCCAAGGGCTGAGGTCATGGTGTCTGGGAAACTCCGCGGACAGCGGGCTAAGTCCATGAAGTTTGTGGATGGCCTGATGATCCACAGTGGGGACCCTGTCAATTACTATGTTGACACTGCTGTGCGGCACGTGCTACTCAGACAGGGTGTGCTGGGTATCAAAGTAAAGATCATGCTGCCCTGGGATCCAAGTGGTAAGATTGGCCCCAAGAAGCCGCTTCCTGACCATGTGAGCATTGTGGAACCCAAAGATGAGATCCTGCCCACCACTCCCATCTCGGAGCAGAAGGGTGGGAAACCAGAGCCGCCTGCCATGCCCCAGCCGGTCCCTACTGCCTAACAGGTTGTTCCTGGCAGCAGTATCTGAAAATACTGCTGTGTGGAGACATTTAATAAATTTTGCACAAAGACTGAAAAAAAAAAATAAATAAATAAAAAATAAAAAAATAAAAAAAAATTACAGAGGCTTGCAGCTAAGAGTTTGCCTTGAGCCTCAGAAGAGACTTCAGACTTGTACTTTCGGTAATACTAGAGCTGTTAACATTTTGGTGACTCATAGATGGACTAAATGTGTTTTGCAGAATGAGCTGCATGTGAGTATTTTGGGAGCCAGGGTTGGGTTCTGGAATGTTCCCCAGAAATCTCATGTTCTCAGAGGCAGGGCTTTTGGAAGGATGGTTGGATTCTGGGAGAATCTTGGCAGAATCATTGACTACTGAGTTCAGGAGTTGGATGCACTGTTATGGGGAAGGATCAGCTAGAAGAGGTGGGTAAGTGGGTACATGACTGGCAGGGCTGAGCTCCCTCCCTGGCTGTTCCCTTCTTTCTCTGACTCCTGGTTGCCATAAGGCTTTTCTTCCCTGTGCCCCCTCTGACGTGCCATTTCTGCTTTGGAACCAGCCAACTACAAAATAAAAATGGGAGCCCAAATAAACCTCTCTTCTTTTAAGTTGTGGGTGTTGAGTATTGTGTTCCAGAGACAAGGAAGGAGAATGTGAGGACCCCAAGGAAGGAGAATGTGAGGGCCCCACTGTGGATTTCTGGCAGTGGCAATGTACTACAGTTACCAAAACATTGGACGGGCTCCCTGAAAACTATCTTTTTTCCCCGACACGATCTTCTGTCTACCTTGCGACTCCCAAGCTAAGTGCCAGGTCCTCTGAGACAACTATCTGATGTCCCTCAAGCACATTCATTCCATCCTTCTTCTCATGTCTCCGACACACTGCATTGTAATCAACATAAAACACACTTGCTTTAATCCACTGATCTGTGAGCTCTTTAGGTTTTAACTGGAGTCACTTTTGTATCCTTAGAACATAACGTAGTAACACATATATAATGATGTCGAATAAATAGTGAGTAGATGAATGACTGTGCCTTTGCTCTGCCATTAACTGCTTATATGACATGCAACTTGCTCAGCCTTGCTGGGTCTCTCAATTTGGATAGTGGCATTGTGTAATTTCTCTACCCAGTCAGGTTTGTGTGATGTAGAAGAGATAACACATTATTTAATATACACGTGTTACATAATCATGAATGCTCAGAGGCGGAAGAGAAATTATCTGGTATTGTTTCTAGAAATTTCAAATCAGGAAACTGGTTTTAAGGAAAGCCAATAGGACAGTATGTCAGACTTACCTGGTTTATAAAAAAGAAACTTTAAATGTGGAGCTTTTCTTAGTGAAGCCCCAGCATGCTGTCCCATTCCTCTCCTCCTACTCATCCTACAAGCCCAGTAAGTACAGTTTGAAAACCAATCCTCTCCTTTAGAAGAAACTTAGACTCAGAGAAGAACGTGGCTTTACCAAGGTCGGAGGGCTACTTAGAACTAAAAGTCAGCTAGGAAGGAATGAGTTATATGACAACTGTAGCAATAGATAAGACCATTTAAAGATAAGCTAGCCCAGCAAAGAGGTTGTAAAAAGATTAAGATGTGTTGTTGTGAACATGTATGAACTCCTTAGGATGAATATATTCATTATGTCCTCCAAATGTGTACAAATAAAAATTAAAATTAAAAAATTAGGTCAATCTTTTGAAAATATGCATGTGTTATGTTTAGTTCTTATAATAAGCTCATATGGAAAAATAAAGTGATGTTGATTTCTTTTCTTTTCTTTCTTCTTCTTTTTTTTTTCCTTTGGTCGAACTGGTGAACTCAGGCCCTCATGCTTGCCAGGCAAGCGCTTTTCTAAGCCATCTCCCCGGCCCCTTGATGTGGATTTCTGAGGTGAATAAAGCTTAGGGCTTAAAAGGGTGAATCTGTCCACCACTCCATGGCCAATGAAGTAGAGATAAAAATAACTGTAACTAGATTGAACTCCTTATATGTGCCAGTCACTGTTTTAAGCACATTAGAACATATTCTTGAACTCTCCAACAACTGGCCCTGTAATTACCTTAATCTTACAGAATTAGAGGAAATGGAAAAAAAATTGGTCAAACATTGTTTTTTCAATTCTTGAGCCAAACAGATTCCATCTAAGTTCTTTTGCCATTGTGAACTGCTCTTGAGGTCCTGAACCCAGTACCGAGTCACCAGACTAGTGATTGTGTCAAATGCTGCTTTATATGAAAGGGAAGAACTTCATTTGTATTCTCAGCACTTTTTAGAAGACTCATTCCAAGACTTTGATCTTGGCCAGGGCTGGTCAGTAGGACTCACCTCTTTCTGAATAGACCTGGTGAGAAACAAGGACACCTCTTCCAGGCTCTGGGGCTTCATTCCATTCACGGCCAAAACATGATCTCCATGGGAAAATAAGCATCCCAGCTGTGGGGGGCCTCCCCACTGAGCCACACTGCGGAAGAGACACAACACTTAATGCCTGGCTGAGAGAGAATCCATAGGGAGGAGAGGACAGGCCTGGGGCCTGCAGGGACTCTCTTCGGAGCTGCATTGCATTCCACCTAAAGTAGACTCTATTTTCCTTTCCATTCAGAGTAACATTTTCTGTCACTACTGTTAGTACCTAACTTTTCCTCCAAAACCCCACTCCCTGCAAAACCCTACAGTCCGCTTCCTTTGCTGGAATGACTCTCTTCTGCCTGTGGACTTCAACTGTGTGTCTGTTTCTAGGTAACTTAATTATCATATTTTAAAATAAAATGCACTTTATATTTGCATATTTATGAGGCCATCTTTTCACCTGTGTGTGCCTGGAAGCATGGTGTCACCTTTTTGTTTGTTTTATTCATTTTTTTGCAGAACCAGGGATTGAACTCAGACCCTTGCACTTGCCAGGGAAGTGCTTATTCTACTGAGCCATTTCCCCAGTCCCCTGTTTGTTTTATTTTTACATTTTTAAAACCACAAGTAAGCAGAAGATGAGCAACATATGTTTACTGGAAGTAAAGTCATAAAATTACATCATGAATGAATGAATGAATGAATGAATGAGCAATCTTAGTCATGCAGAAGTCTATAATCTGATCAAGTATTTGTTGAAGCTTTGGTTATGGAAAATTTGGAAAAAAATGAAAAGTTATGATTCCTGCCCACTTAGAATTTAGAAGACAACAAATGTGTAACATTTATTTTACATTAAAAGATATTCTCTTCTAAATATGCAGTTTTCCATCAAAATGAATAACAGTCTTTAAGAGAATGTAAAATGAAACCAGCATTGGGGCCGGGGAGATGGCTCAGTAGAATAAGTGCTTCCCTGGCAAGCACAAGGGCCTGAGTTCAATCCCTGGTTCCACAAAAAAATATGTCAGGCATAGTCGGCTACATAGTGAGTTCAAGGCTAATCTGAAGTACATAGTAAAACCTTTGTCTCAAAAAAAAAAAAAAAA
>NW_004524618.1:14238744-14245086 GCF_000260255.1 Octodon degus | reverse complement strand
ATATATATATATAATTGAAGCCAACATGACACTTAGGCAGGAGGGTTGCAAGTTCAAAACTGGACTGCACAACTTAGCAACCTTTGTCTCAAAATAAGAAATAAAAAAGGCTGGAGATGTAGCTCAGTGGTAGAACACCCCTGGATTCAATTCCGGGTGCTGGATAAGACAGAAAACTATTTAGAATAATGTCCTGATCAGGCTTTTTCTTTTAGATCACTGGCTCTTGTTGACCTCACTCCTTTCATTGATGAGATGTCCAATGGGGAGTACACCATACTCTTGGATAACTGTGCTCCTCCCCACTGTCTCTCACCTTTGAGAAAGTGCCACTTCCTGGACTTTGGGGTCCTCTTATTCCAACCTCCTGGCTGAATCACTAAACATCCGTACTTTTCTTCTGCTTCAAAGATAGCAATCCAAGTCCCCACTCAGTTTGTCAAATACATTGTTTCAGAATAGAATTTTCCTCTTATCTTTTAATTTTATTTATGGTCATGAGTAGTCAAAATTCCCACCTACCATATCCTTCCTGAGGCTTGTATGAGAGCGAGATAGTTTATGACATCAAAAGGAGAAAGGAACACATTCAGGGTCTCCACATGGCTTTCATCAGGGATGTTACTGAAAGAGAAAACATTTGTAAGTCACGTTGGGCAACTGTCCCTGTCTCTGAGCTGTCCTTTCTGAGTAGATTTTGGCTTCCTATTTCTGAGATGATATTTTCCAGTTAAAGACTGTTTAAAGCACTTAGAGAAAAATATGAATTTAAGTTCCTAAAAATTCCTCATGAATGTCCTTTCCCATCCCTCTTGGGATGTGGAAGTGGATAGTTGGAAAAGGAGGCCGAAGTGGATTAAATGGTTATATAACCATCTGCATCATGTCAGTTTGTACATTTTTCTCTTAGAAATCATTCCACAGAAGAGGATATGAACGAGAGTTCAAATTATAACAATCTTATCAAATGCTCTTGGCATCACTTAAAAGTTAAACCTCCCTACAACCAAGCATCATGAGACTTGTGGGCCCGCCGTTCTAATAGTGACGTATTACTCAGATCAGTGTGGATTCAAAGTTCCAGGACCTGAAAGACCAGCCAAGGGAGAATTTATAAAAATAGTAGGGCCGGGGAGATGGTTCAGTGGAATAAGCGCTTCCCTGGCAAGCTCAAGCGCCTGAGTGCAATCCCCGGTTCTGCCAACAAACAAACAAACAAACCAACAACAACAAAACTAAAAAACTGCCACCTTCACCCCTGGGGACCAAGTTTTGCTTCAGCCTAGTTATTTGCTGTCTTTAGCCACAACATCAATGATGGGGAAACTGGTCAGATTCTTGGCTGACGTGCAGATTTTTAGGAACTGGCTTAAAATTTGAATTCTAAGTAAAAATAGGGAAACTGCTTTTCTCCTAGGACCCATCAAGTTGAAATTAGAGCTTTACTTGAGTAAAATAGACAATTTCACGACAGTTAGTGAGGCAGACCCCGTTCTATCATTTGCAGTTTGTGCTTCTGGGTTGGCAGGTGAAAGGCACGAATCCCTTCTGGAATCTTGATCTTGCAGGTGAGGCTCCCCACCCCGGATCTCTGAAAAGCTCTGGGATTCCCCTTGGCGATCAGCAGGCACATGGGGTGTTTCTTCGAAGAAACTAGAGTATAAAAAGTCACAGCAAATCTTTATTTAGCATGTCTATTTACAACTTTCCACAGTGAGTGTCAGATTTAAGCAGCTAACAGCTGTGCAAAAAGTAACAAGGTGTGAAGTATGGCCAGCCATCAGGGTCACAGCCACAGTTAGAATCAAGTCCAACCAGCTTTCCTTCTAAAAATGGGTACAGAACCAAAATAGCCCCTTACAGGATTTGGAAGACTGAGTGAGAGTGTGAGAGACAAATTCAAAATAGGAAGCCACTTCCCCAGACAGAAAATGTCCTGAGAATGTCACAAATGGTTTTTCTGAGAAATCATTGCCACTTTTTCTTATTTTGAGATTCCAAAATGAGTTGAACAGTCCTTACTCAAGAGTCTGAAAGCTGAAATGGTCCAAAACATGAAATAAGTTCCGATATGATGCTAAACATGGAAAACGCCACACCATGAATCTTTGTGTCATGCACAAAATTATTAAACTATTATATAAAATAATCTTCAGGCTATGTGTACAAGGTATATAGAAAACATAAGATGAATTTTATGTTTATTGGCTTAAATTCTTATTATACTCAACATAGAGCCAGGGTCATCACTTTGTAAATATTCTGAGCTTGTGGAAGAGGAAGGCAGGGAGATGGAATGGGCTGCTGGCTTTCATCAATAAAGGGGAAGAAAAGAGGCTTGCTCCCCCATCCCTTTTGCTCTTGCTGCTTTTGCTGTCTTCTTCTTCCTTGAAGTATTGTCCCTGTACCAGGCCACCCTGCCCTGGAGTCAGCTGATTAAGAGCTGAAACCTCCACAAACTGTGAAGTAATGAAAGCTGTCCTTCCTTCATTTTGGTTGTTGGGCATTTTGTTTCAACAATAAAAGAAGAGTATCCAAGACACTACTTGTCAAGTTGATGGCATAACTACACAGTAATTATGTGAAATAAATTTTAAAAAGCAAAAAAAAAAAAAATTCTTATTATATATGTACAAATACTCAAAAATGTGAAACACTTCTGGCTTTAAGCATTTTGGATAAGGGATATTCCACCTGTGCTGAATAATGTCTCTGGTAATATTGCATATCAATTTCTCAGCTATTAAAAATGAATTGGTAGTAATTGTGAGACTACATTAGTTTTACTTACAAGGATTTCATTGGCATATAATCATGCTCAACTTCCTCATTTGGACAGCCAAGTTCAACGGATTCCCCTGAATCATTGGTATCAATAACATCATCCAACTAGGGACAAAAGGAAGAGTCAGAAGAGTGCAAGTCTCCCAACCAGTCAGATCCCTTCTTAGGTTATTGCCCTGGGCCCTGGGAGAGTAAGCACATCTACTGTTAGATGAACAATGATTCCCATGCAGAGAATATCAACTGCCCTCGCCTGTGTGAGACTGAACTAACAAGACTTCAAAAGTCTATTCTTTCAGGCCCCCATGCTCTTAACGCACGTGTCCTATTGGACTAACCCACCATTCTCACACTACCTTCCAATCAAGCCAGTGTTCCCGCTGCTGTCCCTCACTAACAGTGCTTTTCTAGTGTTGCTTCTTCATCTGGGACAGTCCTTTTCTCTTTCACCCTTTGAAATCATAGTCATGCTTGAAGTCCTGCACCTACCCCAATCACCTCAGCCACCCTGATAACTCTCTGGATTTCTACTGTACAGTTTTATCTAACTTCCTAGATTCTGCATTCCATAGAGTAACCGGCAAATAGATGCTGGCTTATAACTGATACCCGCCAACACAGGATTGGTTGGCTGGACTATCACAAAGACCCTGCTCAGGGAATGCTAGTATGAAAATATTTAGGGGAGGAAAGAAGTTTCTGCAATCAAATGAGGTTGGAAATACTGTGTGTTATATATACCACTTGGCTCTTAACAATGCATCACTTACCAAAGGCTCTGAGAATTCTGTTGATACAAAGCTTGTTTAAATTTAAACTGGCGTTTCTATAATGTATTTTATCCAAGAATGTTTCTTTAAATGAACATGTCATCATCTAGTTCAAAATCCCCAGTTTAAAACATGATGTACTTCCTCACTCACTTTGTCTTCCTGTCTCTACTTTTTTTTCTATCTTTCATTTTTATTTATTTATTTATTTGATACAGGGTCTCATAGTGATCCTTGGACTCAACTCATAGTGATTGCAGTTTGGACTCCTAGTGATTCTCCTGTGCCAGCCTCCCCAGCGCTGGGATTACAGATGTAATCCCTATCACACCCTGTTTTGGTGGCTGGCTCAGTGCACTCAGGGTTCCAAGGCTGGCATAGCATGCAGTAAGAGGATTGAACCCGGGTCCTTGCACTTGCCAGGCAGATGCTTAGACTGCTGAGCTATCTCCCCAGCCTCTACTTCTTTTATCTTAGTCCACCATGGATATATATCTGCTGGGTTGATAGGACTGAAAGACAATTCAGGTTTTACCACTTCCCAACCTGGAAGCCACCATTGCACCTGTGCAGACACCAAGACTGACTTCCCAGGCTCTTCTGCTGCTGTTGCTGTGCCGTTCGCATACTCTGAAATTCAGCCTAACCGAGCTATGCAACAAATGCCAGCAAATCAGACATCCCTGACTGCAGTGGAGAAAAAATGCTACCCTATTTCTAATCCTTGCAAAGTACTTTTTGTCTCCTTGTGGAGCATTATCGTGTGGCATCTGGTAATACTGTGAGCTGATAGGGCACAGGAAGGGTCAGATTCATTGCTGTGGCCACCATGCGAGGGGCAGTCCAAGGTCTCACACTCAGAAGGGCTTCCCAATGGCTAACAGATTAATATATAGCATACAAGTTATCACCAAAGGACTTTTATCTTTCGGTCAGCCCAGAATGCAAAAGAACTCTCCAAATACTATTCTTCTCACAAACAGTACATGGCAGAGGCTCAGGGAACATTTGTGGAAGGACAGAATGACTAATGGATGGGAGGGGCTACCTCTAAGAGAACACTTCGAGGAGTAAGGTAGTGGCTGTCTTCTTCAGTGTCCTCATCGGCCTCTGATGAGGAAACACGTGAAAGACGAGCTTGCCCGAAGCCTGGAAGGCTTTTTTCCATTAGATGCTGAATGAGAGAGATGCAGAAGGAATTAATGGTTTTCCTTCACTTTTCCCAAAATGAAACTCCCCCAAGAGACAGAATTAAACCACATGCTTTCTAGAGAAGCCACAACAGACGAGTTGACAAGATCAGAGGATCTTCCAAGGGTGTATTCAGAGGCCACACGCTTTGAGCTTGCTTCTTCACTCTGGGTCACCTCTAATGAAGGAAATAGGGAAGCACATCATTCCTATTTGTTTCTTAACTATGGAGAGCTGTGACTCAGAGCCAGTGATTTTTGTCCTGTGGGTGGAACTCCAAGTCACTAAGCTCTGCCTTGGCCTCCCCCACCCCACCTTTTTCCATCTATCAACTCCTCCCACCTGAGAAGCTGATTCCTCCCGAGTCACACCCTGGACCTTCTCCTTTTCCTGCTCGCAGCTTATCATTAGTGCTTTGTTCAGGTACCTCTACTGTTTCCACAGCAGTGCAATTAGGGAGTGTTGATCAGGTGACAGTAGGAATTATAGGCTTCAAGGCGACACAGGCTCAACCAATTAATTATTGCCTTCTCTCCCCCAAAGGATATGGGATACTCAAGCAAAGTAGTTCCTTTGTGTGGTAAAGGAATTGTTACAAGGGCAAGTGAATTCCTCCAAGAACAATGCCTGCTGGCAGGGGGTTTCCACACGACTCTCACTGTTCTGGGAGAGAGGTACTTTTTAAAAAGTAGGTGTACAGATTATACTTGACTTGTGGTGGCTCAAATGATGATTCTTTTCACCCCGTGATGGTGAAAAAGCAGTGTACACTTAGGAGAAGTCACATTTCAAATTCTGAATTTTGATCTTTTCCTGAAGCAGCGATATGCGGTGTTGAGCTCTCCAGCAGCCCTGCAGCTATGGGGGGAACAATCAGTACTCTACCGGAAGCTGCGTATTGTCCTGTGTAGCTAAGCTGTGGCATTCCCTAGCTTAGGTGTATTAAGTACATTTTCTTTTTGTTTTTGGTACCAGGGATCGAACTCAGGACCTTGCGCTTGCCAGGTAGGTGCTTAAGCCACTGAGCTATCTCTCCAGCCCCTTAAATGCATGTTCAATTTAGGATATTTTCAGATTATGATGGATTATCTCAGGTTGTAATTCCACTGTAAGTCCACGAGCATCTGTATTTAAGGTGTGTCCATCTTTCCAGCCCCAGGCTCATTGTTATAGTCTGAATGTCCACTCCAAAATTCAGGTTGAAATCTGATGACCATTGTAACAGTATTACCAGGTGGGATCTTTAAGAAGGGATTAGGAGACCCAGAGCGCAGGCTCGGCGAGTGAGTGAGACGACCCTGGGCCTGGTGGTATCCTGAACAGACCCAGAGCGCAGGCCCAGTGAGTGAGTAAGATGACCCAGGCCGCAGGATCCTGAATAGACCCAGAGCCCTGGCCCAGCACGGAACCCTTCAGCAGAACTCCCTGCAAAGAGGCTAGAGGCAAGACCCACCCAGCTGATTCAGGAGCAGAACATCTTCCCAGAGAGACACAAAGGGTTCAACTCTAACGCCTGCAGCAGAAAGAAGTGGAGCACAGCAGCCAGATCCAAGCAACACCCACCTGGAGGAATCTGAACTTCGTAGATCCGGACCTG
>NW_004524618.1:14120284-14236974 GCF_000260255.1 Octodon degus | reverse complement strand
AAAGAAGGGATTTGGTCACACAAACTCTGGTATCCTGAATGCGCTACCACTGTTATTGAGGGAACAGTTTCCTAATGAACATGATGAGTTTAGTTTGGCTTCTCTTCTGTCTTGCACCTGCCTGCTTGCCCTTCTGCATGGTTACACACATCAGGAAGGCCCTCACCAGGTGTAACCCCTCGAGTTTGGACTTAGCCTCCAGAAATGTGACAAATATATGTAGTTTTTCCCTTTTGAAAGTACCCAGTCTGTAGTATTGCCTTTCAGCAGTTAAAAGTGGACTGAGACATGCACGGAACCAGAACATGCAGAGTCAGGGTGAAGAAAGCTTCCAAAATAAACAACCACTGTGATCAAATCCCCCGAGGCCAGTGGCATCCTAGACGCCAATTGGTTGAAAGATTACTGACTCTGAGTGCACAGCGGGAAAGGCAAAACGGCCAACAACAGTATCTCTGGGGGCACAAAGGACCTCGTGAGTGAGATTCAAGAGACACTTGCTGAAAGGGTTCACCTTCCTAACCCCCTTTCCCGCCATCATTTCTACTCACCAAATGGATAACCAAGATGAGGTATTTGGTTTGGTGATTTTTGTGTTATAAAAAGCTTTTAAAATAATGGGGCCAGGGAGATGGCTCAGGGGAATAAGCGCTTCCCTGGCAAGCACAAGGACCTGAGCTCAACCTCCAGATCTGCCCCCCCAAAATAATAAATAAATAAATACATAAATAAATAAATAAATAAATAAATAGAATAGTCAGAGAGCTACCAACTAGATAAAGTAGGAGGCTATACCTTCTTAGATGTGCATGGTACAAATGGAGAATGTCCACGGCGATGTCTCTAAGCTGTCAAATAGGATCTATGCAGGAAAATAAAACCTCCTAGGCTGGAAAACTTCACATATAAAGCTGGAAACTTCGTAAGTCCAAGAAAGCCAAGGCTACAATCGGAAGTCACCTTCAAGAGGCAAGTGCATTATATTCCACACTTGTTATAGATGAAGATGAAATGCATACAGCGATAATGAGAAGATCGAAGAGAATAAATGAAGAAAATTACCAAAATCTGCCGAAGCCTAAGGAGTACAGACAGTACAGCAGGGAATCAAGGGGTGTCTCAGAAATCTTTCTACAGAGGGATTTGTCATCAGTGTTGACAGGAGCGAAAGGGACCTCAGCCTCACAAACCAGATGAGTGTTGAGAACATCTCAGTGGAATAAAGGGATTGAGAGGGAGCAGGCCAAGCGGTAAAGTCTGTCTGCAGTGTGGAAAATCTAATAGATCATGAAGATTAGGGCTAGAAATCATTTTTAGAAAGTGTTAAGTTTTAAGAAGGTGAGAAAGTCAAATTCAACTGCTAATCAGTGAGCTTTTTTTTTTTTTTAATTTTTTTTTTTTTTTTATTTATGTGTGTGTGTGTGAGACCAGCTCAGCCCACCAGGGGGCGGGCTGGCTGGCATGTGGTGCTGGGGATCGAACCGTGGTCCCTGGGCTTTGCTAAGCTTATTCTAAGTAGGTGCTTTAGACCACTGAGCCATCTCACCAGCCCCAATCAGTAAGCTTTTGAAGCGCTGGACAACTTTCACATGTAGAGCTCAGAGAGAGAAGGCGGTGATGGATTACCATGTCTGGAAGACTGGTCCTGGATGAGGTGGGGCTGACAGAGTTCAATGTTCTTGAAGGATTGAAGGAAAGGCTGGGATCAGAAGTGGGCCTTTTATCAGCCAAAGAGCATCCGTCCTGTGGGGGGAAAGGAATGGTGTGATCAGGCACCAGTGATCTTGAGTCTAGAACAAAGCAACAGCCTCCTCAGCACACTTCCAGTCTCCAGAGTCTCTTCACAGTCCTGAGCTGTCTCGACTGCTTGTCAGCTGGTGTTACCTCACTGAAACACTGACCACACTCATCAGCTTGTCCCTGTCCTGCACCCTCCTCAGCCTGGCCTGGAGGCCCACCCCGGTTTCCCTCAGTCAGCCTCTCTCCTCAGCGTGTCTCCGCCCATACCCTGTCTCCTCCGCTGTCGTCACTGAGGCCTTGTGTAGATGCCTGCTTTCCCCCTCCTCCTCCTTGGCTTTGCTTCTGCTGTAAGCATGGAACATCCTAGAAAACAGGAGAATAAAAGATATCAAACTTCCTTTCGCAAGATCGGCCCTAAGAAAGAACTTGGGTAAATTAACAAAGGCCCCTTAAGAAGCTAAAATTACTAGCCTTTACCCAAAAGAGGCATATTAAAGTTTCTTTGGTTTTTTTTTCATATTAAAGTTTAAGGTGAATGAAAAACACTTTTATAGCTACCGGCCTAGACTTAGTCACTTGAAAGAAAACTTATTATGTACCTTGAATAATAATGGTGGAAAATATAATATTTCTAGACTACTGTTAACTTTCACTCCCCCCTACCACAATAATCAAACTCTGAAGTGTCTGTATTTCAGCTCTCTTGAAAAATACAAAAGATTGTTCCCTTTTGTTAATCATAAAAAAATAAGGACATACATTTCCTCACTTATTTATCCTTTGTGCCAAAGCTGGTTGCTAAGGAAAAAGAAAAAGCTGCCATTGTTTCTGCTGAAAGGGGGTTGTGCTCAGGTGCCCTGTTATTTTATTAGTGATATACAGTCACCTCGGTATGCTGATGAGTGGCTATTATACCCCGGCAAAATGATGACAAGAAGGAGACCCAGTCTTTAATCTTCTCCCTGTTGATAGGAATAAACTTTTGAGCTGGCGTGTGGCAACAATGGTGCCTACACTCTGAGTAATATTCTTTTATTACTGCTAGAAAAGGCTGTGGGGGCAGCTACCGGGGAAATAAGGATTTTTCTCGAGTAGCTTAGCTGGCCCTCTGGCTCCTCACTACCTCCACATTTCATTTACACAGTAGAATTACTCTCATGCAACCTCCATGAGGAAAGCTCAGAGAAACCAGAAGAGAAAGAGAAGAGAATAGCGGTAATCACCACGTTTGGGACTTTGGACTTGACTTTCTATTGTGGTGTCAAGCAAGCCCCTAACCTGTCAGCACCATTTTTTAATGTAACTATCCAGATATACCAGCCCTTAGAGAATGTGTGTTTTTATCGAGAATATACTTGGTGGATTGGCAAGATAGTTCAGCAGACCAAGTGCCTGCCTAGGCAAGCACAGGGACGGTGCTTCAATCCCCCCGCATCCCATGTGGTGCTGGCTCCATCCCCAGGTGGACTGAGCCGGCCATGAAGATCTGGTGTGGAAGTGCACGCTTCTAATCCTAGTGCTGGGGAGGCTGAAAACAGGAGGATCACTAAAGTCCGAGCTGTGTAGTGAGACTCTGTACCAAATAATTTTTTTTTAAAAGATGCATTTGGATGAATTTATATAAATCCCATAGGTTTTTTTTTTTTTTTTTTTTTTTTTATTTGGTTGTTACAGGGTCTTGCTACGCAGCTCAGACTCATGGTGATCTTCCCAGCGCTGAGATTACAGGCATGTGCCACCATGCCCGATCTTGGTGGCCTGCTCAGTGTGCCAGGGGTGAGGCTTGGTGGGGTGTGTGGTGCTGAGCATCGAACCCCAGTCCTTGTGCTTGCCTAAGCAGGTGCCTAGTCTGCTGAGCTATCTCACCGGCCCTTCCCATCCTATTTTCCATATATGCACATGACAACTTAGAAGTGAACTTTGTGTCTTTGGGTGGGTCTGACACAGATCAACATCTTCCAGGTTGGGCTTTAGCAGTCACTCCCCGCTCTCCCCACCACCACCTCTCCAAGCAAATAAGTATTTGTGAGGAATCCCCTGAACCCCTTCACTGGCACCAGGAAACTCTCTTAGAAACCAAAGCCTCCTTCAGCAATGAGCAGGGTTTCTCCTGACAGATGTATCTTGTGCAAATGTTTGGGTATTGGGTTCTCCTAAGTGGAGTACATCTGGGTGACAGTGACTATTATGGGTTGATTTGTGCTTCCCCAGAATATGTTCAAGCCCCACTCCCAGTCTTCAGCATGTGATCTTATTTGGAAATAGGGTCATTGTAGGTATAATTAGTTTATATGAGGTCACATAGCATAGAGTTGGCACCTAATCCAGTATCAATGGTGTCCTTAGGAAAAGGTAAAATTAGGACCCAGAGACAGGCACGCAGGGAGAACACCACAAGCCAAAAGGACTACCAGAAGTTGGAGGAAGGACTTCAGCAGGCCCTTCTGAGAGCCCTGAGCACAAGGTTCTCTAACATCTTGATTTGGGGGCTCTAGTAAGGTTATACATTTCTGCTGTTCTGAACCACTCAGTTTGTAGTATTGTGTTACAG
This sequence comes from Octodon degus, assembly GCF_000260255.1. Classification (NCBI taxonomy): domain Eukaryota; kingdom Metazoa; phylum Chordata; class Mammalia; order Rodentia; family Octodontidae; genus Octodon; species Octodon degus. Next base: position 14,232,683 of record NW_004524618.1, on the reverse strand, counting down.
AAGTTCTAGGAAACTGCTATAGTGGAGTTTAAAGCATATTTTAACAAATGAGAAGATCTGCTAAGGTGGCATGTGAGTCTATAGCTGTGGCTTTAGTGAGAGTATATTTATTGTGTATCTGTTCGTATTGCTCTATTTTTTAAAAAAAGCTGATTTGTTTCCTACACAGGAGACACACAGCTCTCTTTTTACTCACCTGTCTTCAGCAATAAGGAAATAGTCCCTGTTGGTGGTTCTGATGGACATCACCTGATCCGGTTGGCACTTAAACATCTTCTGTACAGACTGTAGCTTTTCCGGGATCGTTATGCCAACCTCGACCCTGGAACTTCTGTTAGGTGCAGACAGCCAATGTACACACACAATTAGGAAGAAAACTCACTTTCATACAAGGATTCAAAGTGGGTAAAACTTACAATCTGCTTGATTTATTTGTTAAGATTGCTCAATAATTTTCATATTGAGTATTTTATTATAGAAAATAAGTTTGGGCTTTGGATCTACTTTATCATGAACTGGAAATACATTCCTCTGCCTGAAATTTAATTCAAAAGTCCTACTTTGTTGGATTCTCTCTTTTTTTCTTTCCTGTTTTGGTACTGGGACTCAAACTCACAACCTTGCACTTGCCAGGCAGGTGGTGTGCCACTGAGCTATTGTCCCAGCCCTTGGCTGGATTCTTGATTCCACAAATCATCATCTTTTTTTTAGTTTTTTGTACATTATTTCTTGGAAAGAAAATAAAAAAGAACTGATCAAAATATTTTTAAAAAATCTATCTTGGCTTTATAATGTAGCAATTTAATCTGTTCCCCCCCTCTACAAATTAAGAGAACTAAAGTTCTTTTTAACTTCATGTTTACTAATTAAAAATGTATTAGCTATAACATACATAACTACTTCTATCCAAAATGTTTTTTATTTTAGTTCCTTTTCAGCTACAAATATTATAATAGGTTTGAAACTCCTTGGTTCCTTCAGTCAATAATTTAAATTCAAATTTGCATGCAGCTTGTAGTATTTGACTTGAGAGTATTTGTTGCTATAAAGTTTTCTCGCTTGGATACACACTGATCAATTTCAATGGAACCGCGGTGATGGCTGTCTTTGTAATAGGCAAGACTAAGTCTCTTTTCCCCACTCTTCGACAGGATAAAAAAACGCCTTTTCCAAGAGCCCTAAAAAACATGGAAACATTTTGCATCTCAGTTAAAACTCAGGTGGAAACAAAAGACAAAAGGCATGGGAAGATGCTCATGACGCTGGTGAGCTTGTTGAGTTGCTGGGGATACTTACTGTGGAGGAGAACAGCTGGGGAGGTGGCGACTTAATGAAGTAATCTTGTTTATAGATTTCATTTCCATAATAAAATGCAAATTGTTTGCCTAATAAAAGAGAATGAACAGGACTCAGTTTATTCTCTCGTAAATATCATAAAAGAACAGTTGGACAACACTTTCTGTCCCTGGAAAGCTTTTCTAATTATTCAGTTACTCAAAAGATCAGCTACAACAGCCCAAGAAAACAACGCGCTAGGTGTGCACTTCTTAGGCATCTATAGTGGTGGCCTTCGTTCAGCTGATACACACGAGCACCGGGATTCAACTCCAATTCATCTTGACTTTTCCACTTCTGCAGTGTGTTGTGGACTAAGATGTGAAGAACGTTCTCTCTGCATTTCCATTATAGGAGCAAGATTTTTTAAAAAATAATTTTATTGAGAAACAAATAGCAATGTGACAGTTTCAAAACAGGTTAGTAGGACAGTTATAATAATATATTGCACATTGTTATCTTTGTAGTGGTTATTCATAGCACAAGATGCAGACATGATATCCTGTCCAAACACTATTAGTACAAATCTTTCTTTTCATTGAATTAAGAGAAAGTAGCTGTCTATCCTAGCTATTTTGTATACACAGATACAAAATGGTCCTTCATTTGTATCCCCTTTTTTTGTTTAGTTTTCTCAGAGATGGGTATTCCATTGCCATTTAAATATTGTAGGTGCATGAATTCAGCAAAATAATCCAATATAGTCCAGTAGTGCATAATAGTAGTGGGTTACCTGTAGGACTGGCAATGTCAGAAGTCATGGACTTGAGCCTTTACAGCTCAACGTATTAATATGGCTTTATTTTTTATACCTCGTTTTCATACTTTTCTGCTGGATGTTTCTTGACATTGCTCTTTGGCCTAGTGAATAAAAGCAAAACTATTTGCTGTTAAATATGGGATGTCAAAGTGTTTTCTTGAGGGGAGGTGGAGTTGCTGCCAAAGTTGTGGAACAAGAAAGATCAATACAGGGCTGGGGAGATAGCTCAGGGGTCTAAGCAAGGCAAATGCAAGGGCCCAGGTTCGATCCACCAAAACCTGGCATGGTGGTGCATGCCTGTAATCCCAGCACTAGGGAGGTCAGGACAGGAGGGTTACTACAAGCCCAAGCTGCATAGTGACAGCCTGTACCAAACACATAAATGGAAAAAAAAAAAGGCAGAAAAACATGACATATAATGAAGAGAATAACCAAGCAGTCCTAACATATCTATAACTGACAAAGATGTTAGAATTTGCATAAAAGGTCATAAACTGTTATTATTACAGTATTTTCAAGAAATCCGGTAGCAATGTAAAATAAAATATATCTGAAGTGAACTTTTAGAGATGAAAATTACAATGTCTTAAAAACATTGTAATATGAATGGTTGTATCAGCAGATTGAATATTGTAGGAAAAAATACACACTTGAAAGCATAGCAATTTATCTAAAAATTATCAAAAAATTTAAAAACATAAAAAAGTTTCAAGTGACCCAATCTATAAGTAATTAGGGTTCCTTACAGTGAGAGACAGACAAAAGTATTCAAAGGAAAATTCTAAAACTATAAACCCAGAGATCCAAGTATTTTATTAAGCTTCACGCATAACACACAAGACATATTAAGAGAGGTACGCTGGAGTCAGAGTGCTCAAAATCAGTGCTAAAGAAAGAAAATCTTAAGACCAGCCAATCTGTGTGTGTGTGCGAGGGTGGGGCATAATACATACAGAATATAGGGGAGAAAGCAAGAAAGTGATTTTTTTATCAGAAACAATGCAATTAAGAACGAGTGGAAAAATATATTTCAGTACTAAAAAAATACTATCATTCAGAGTTCTATATGCTGCAAAAAATAGTTTTAAAATGCAGGAAATTTCAAGACACTTTCAGATATGCAAATGCTGAAAAATTCACATCAGAGTTCCTTACAGTGAGAGGCTTGTCCCTCCCTCCCTCTATCTATCTATCTATCTATCTATCTATCTATCTATCTATCTATCTACCTATGAATCTATCTATTTCTTTTTGATGTATTTGGTACAGGGTTTCACTATGCAGCTTGGATTTGTAAGGATCCTCCTGTTTTCAGCCTTCCCAGCTCAGCATGTCCAGGGTGGGGCCTGTGAGGCACGTGGTGCTGGGGATTACATTCTGGTCCCTGTGCTTGCCTAGGCAGGCACTTAGTCTGCTGAGCTATCTTGCCGGCCCATGCCTGTCTTTCTGGCAGAAAAAAATGGGATACCAAATAGACATCTGAACTTATAAAATAAATTAAGAACATTGAAATAGTAATTACAAAGGTGAATATGAGATATTCTTATTATGTAAAAAATCAATTGGCTATGGAAACAAAAATAACAAAGCTTTACTCAGATTAGAATAAATTTATAAGTAAAATACATAAAGGCCAAGAAGAGAAAATAGAATTAGACTATAAAGTTCTTGTATTATTTGTAAATTGGCATAAGAACACTTGAGATTAGATTGTGATATGGTGAAAGTGTACATAAACCATAAGATAATGAATGAAATAATAAAGTTCAGTGTTGTAACTCATAAACTGACAAGGGCAATAACAGAATAATTTAAAAGTGTTCAACCCAGAAGATGACAGGGGGGAGGAAAACAAATGGGACAATTAGCAACCATAATATCGTATACTTAGCAACCAACCATGTCACTAGTAACATTAAATGTAAATCATCCAAGCACCTCAGCAAAAAGGCAAGGCTGTTAGGTTACACAGAAAAGCAAGACCCAACTCTAGCTTCCCATTAGAAATATACTTTAAATATAAATATAAAACAACGTAGATTTCAGTAGTATAAGTACTACACGCAACACTGGAGCACCCAATGTAGATTTCAAAGCAAAGAACATTACCAGGAATAAAGAAAGTCATTTCATAATAATACCGGGATCTATTAATCCTAAGTGTATATAACAACACTGAAAGTGTATGACATTAAGAATACACCCAACAACACAGCTTCAAAACACACAAAGCAAAAAAATAATAGAACTGCTAGGCACAGTGATGCATGCCTGTGATCCTAGCACTCTGGAAGCTGAAGTGGAAGGAGCACTATGTGTTCAGGGCCACTCTGGGCTACACAGTGAGTTCAAGTCCAGCCTGAGCCATGTAATGAGCTCTTGTTTAAAAAACAATTACAGACTCAGGACATAGGAGAACCTGTACTGTAACATCATGTAACTCAGTAGTGTCCCAAATTTTCTGATCAAGGAGATTATGGGGCCACAGAGGAAAGTGATCGATGATGTAGAGTGTGCCTAAGGAGAGTCACGTGGAGAGAAAACATTCTCTCAGGCTTTCACAGAGAGCAAATTGGTCAAGCAATGGCTGTGACTCATCCACATGGCTGACACTGACAAAGGTTCTACAAACTACTGCACATGATTTGAGAGTAAATCCTGAGGAGATCTGACTGACCTTGTCAGACACAAAAGTTACATTTCTTGTTATATAGGTCTTGCTTTATCTTGGTCTTAACCAATCAGCAGAAAAGTATAAACACGAGGTATAAAAAGTAATGCCATATCAGTATGCTGTGCTATAAAAGGTTCAAGTCAACAACTTCTGACATTGCCAGTTCCACAGATAACCCACTATTATTATGGACTATTGAGCTAACATCACACTTAGTGGTGAAAATTTAAGACTTCTTCCTTCAGTATTAGTACAGGAGTCCTAAAAAGTGCAGATTGGAAATGAGATGGCATAGTTTTCTATGTATAAAATCGTGAGACATTTATAAACAAACAACTGAAAGTGGTATACTGATTCAATAATATTTCATACTACAAGGTCAATGTACAACAATGAATGAACTCTGCACATATAGCAAACAAAAATTAGAGAATGAAATTGTAGCAATGGAGTGCAAGTCAGGGGTTGCTGTGGGTGAATGGCAGGGTAGGAAAGGAGTGGGAAGAGGTGAGAAGGAACTCTTGAGATGGAGAAAGTATTCTGAGGTTTTATTACAGTGAGTATTACACATTATTACCATTATGTGTGTATATCCATTATTCTTGTATACTCATTAACTGCTATAACTAAAAGGAATTTGGGGGCCTGCCCCTTAGCACAGTTCTTTAAGTGGCTGCTTCAACAAAGCAGTCAGGCTCAGTTGCTGTGGTTTGATCCCCACAACTCCAGTCAGCCAAACCTGCCCTGAAGGCATTCGGAGCAAAAAAAAAGGAATGTGTCTTACTCTGTATCAATTTTGTCTCAATAAGTTGATGCTTGAAATGGTGAAAAAACAAGCAAACAATACAAAGCCCTCTCCATAGTTTTCTACTAGAAAACTATAATAACAAAGTTACAATTCAGAAAATTTTATATTATCTCCATCTCTGGGAGTATCTAGAAACTAACTGAAAAATACATAAGACCTTTACAGAGAAAAATCTAAATAAAAATTCACAAATGACTAGAGCCATAAAACATGCTTCTTAGCCTATTGACTTGTCAGGTCTTTACAGTTTATTCCAATAAAAGTTCATCTTGTTTGGATTTTTAGAAAAAATAAAGTTTCACAAAATCCAAAGTATCTTTGAAAAATGAAAAAAGCAAAGAAAATTCTGCCCTGTTAGATATCAAGACAGCTACAAAGACACAGTAACAAAGACAGGACGGTACCAGCGTGGGAACAGGCAAATCGACAAATGGAATCAAAAAGCGTAGAAAGCAATTCATGAGGTATGACAAGGAAGCACCAGAATTCAGTGGAGGGATAAAGATGAATAATTTAGTAGATGCTGTTGGGGTAAAGGGCTGACTGGATGAAGATGGATAAAGTTATAGCTCTAATTCAAACCACATTCAAGAACTACTCCACAAAGAGACCTTAATGTGAAAGAAAAATGTTAGGCATTCAATAGAAGAATGTGTGGAAAGAATATCTTTTTGACCTTAAGGTGTGAACATAAACTATATATTATTTGAGAGAGAGAGAGAGAGAGAGAGAGAGAGAGAGAGAGAGAGAGAGAGAGAGAAGATCAGTGGCTGTCTGGGGAAGTCTATATATGAAAGAGTGAAAGATAGAACAACAAAATAAGTGAGACTGGTACCTTGCTCATTACTCTGGTTTAGGTGACAGCTTTACGGTTGTACACATCCTCCAAAACATCAAACTATGCAGTTACATGTGTCAGCCTAGTCTATGTTAAATGTACCTCAATAAAACTTTTTTAAAAAGATCAGATACATTTGAAAAAGTGAAATACATTCTTACCAAATGACTAGCCATTCTACTCCTAAAGTATTGTATGATTTTACAAAAAATGTATATATACTATGTTTATATCAACTTCCTTTTTTTCTTTTTAGGACAGCGTCTGTAGGGTCTACAGGGTCTCACTGTGTATACTGGACTTACAGCCTCCTGCTTACAGCCTCCCAAGTGCTGGGATTACAGGTGAATGCCACCAAGCTCAGTCCTAATTGCCATCTCAGCATGCCCCGGGGGCGGGGCCGGCACAGCATATATGTGGGCTTTCTTTGTAATTGGCCAAGATTGGAAATGAACTGGAGGTGTGTCAGTAGATGCAAATGAATCAGCAAATTATGGCACCGCCCTCCAAGGGAAGACTACTCATTAAAAGACACAAACTGCTGATATGCACAACGCTGAGGGTGAATCTCGAATTATTCTGAATGAAAAAGTTAAATAAGTAAATACTATGAAATTCTCTTTATATAAAACTCTAATAAGTGCAAACAGTGACAGTAGGGCAACGGGGAGTGGGACTGGGTGCTGGAACACAGAATGACAAATATGCCTAAGAAAAACATTGAGAGTGGTGGATACCTTCACTACCTTGACAGCGGCGATGGCTCCCCAGGTGGGCACTTCCATCAAAGCGTATCAGGTTGTACACATTAGCTATGGGCAATGTATGTCAATTACAATTCACTATAATAGTGCTATTGAAAGTATGACTAAACTAATATTCGGGTGCAGTGGGGTGCCGCTGTAATCCCAGCACTCCGAAAGGCTGAAGTAGGATTGCAGCTCTGAATCCAGCCTGGGGATTAGTGATTTAGTGAGACTCTGTTTCAATTTATTTTATTTTATTTTATTTTTTAAGTCTGGAGGCACATCTCATTGCAGAGGCCCTGAATGGTTCAGGCTCTAGGATTGAAAGAAAAAGGAGACCCGTTGAAAGCATATGCCAAGGCACGTTCACACGCAGATGCCTCAGGTCACGGTGCGCATGTGGGCCCACCTTTCCCATCCTCACTCCCTGTTCTTCTCCATCCTGCCCTATAATCCCACTTGGCTGAGACATCCTGTCTCTAAACTACTTTCTTGTTTCTGTTGATGCCATCCCTTCTCTTCCACTCCCTTTTACAACTCTGCACCTCCTGTAAGGCTCAGCCCAAATGCCTTCTCCATAAAAATCTCCGCATTCCTACAACTACAGATAGGCTTTTTCTTCTTCGTATTCCACAGCAGTTTTGTACCAATTTCATGATTACAGCGCAGCCTGATTAAACGTGCTGATCGGAATTTCCTGATACAACTATATGCATGTGTTTATTTTAACTTCCTAAGAAGACTACAAACTCGTCAAAGTCAATGATCAGTAATTCATCTGTGTCTCTCCTCCTTTAGGAAGTACAGACTTACAATAGTGGGTTCTTTGTAAAGACTTTTAGGATGGATTGGATAATTTTATTTCTATATCACCTCATTCTAATTTCCACTCCTCTTCGTGCTCACCTACAATGAGCTATGGGAAAATGAGCAATAACATTTGAATAGACCTTGAGTTACCTCATAATAAGCCTCGATAGCAATTTAGACAGTTCCTCTAAAGTGAGAATACCGAGCAAAATGAAAGAAGTAAAACCTGTCATGGCTGGGCGTTGGTTTGTTATTAGTGCTGTTTCCAAGCAACAATTGCAACATTTGGCCCATGAAAATCAGAAAATGCTAAATTCCTCGACAGGTCAGCTGTTACGGAACAACTAAATCCCACAATTTCTATTATATTCTCCAAACCAAGAATCATTGTCCCAGCATGCTGCCAATTATCCCACTAAAACCAATATTCATATTTTGGTTAGCATGGTGAAATGGATCATTTATGAGAAAACAACAGATTTTTCCCTTCTGAGTTTATGCCCCTTGAGTACCTGGACTCTTCGGAGATTTGCTGTCCATTACGGCTGTCTGCTCTCACCTATTGAAAATAAGAGTCACGCGTCAGTCCCCAAAGGGCCGTGAGTTGCCTTAATTAACCACTGAGTCAAGCAGTTTAGCGTGCTGAGGTGAGTCACAGCCTGCCCCTTCTCTGTTCCTTCTCTGCTACCTCCTCCTTGCTCCTGAGGCTGAGGGTAGCTACAGTAAGGAGCATGTGTCCAAGGGGCTTGTGTCTGGGGATGTGCTGTGGAGACTACTGAAGAGACAGCCTTTCCTGGACTTTGTCCCTGTGTTGTCAGCAGCTCTGACATGAGCGCCCTGGGGTGACCAAGAGGGGAGATAAGAGCAGAGCCAGGAGGGGGGGGGGAATGCAGAGAGCTGACAGGAAGCTCACAATAGGCCCTGCTTCATGCCAGGGCTGCACCCTCTCCAAAGGGAAGCCAACGCACAGGGACCAGGGTGCCCAGCGCTCCACTGCCTCAGCCCGTGGGGCTGTCACAGGCCACTGACTCTGGGACAGAGGCCAACCGAGAATCCTTTCTTGAGTGGCTCTGGTGACTCCGCAGCTGTGAGAAAACCAAGTGATGGAAGGGGACTTGGTCACGGGTGTCAGGCAGGCGACATTTGAGAAACTAGGACTGTGTCTGCGGCCAGTGTTACCGGAAATGAGTAACATTGGTCACATTGAAGACCCTGGAAAGGGGCGTGCCAGGGCAGTCCTGGTGAAATGGGGAGAAGACAGGAGAAAGAGGGCCTTTGGTGACTCAGCGGTCATGTGCAAGTACAATTCCTCCCTTCCATTTCTTCTGCATAAACTTATTCATATATATATATGAATAACTCCTACTCATTCATATATATATATATGGGTGAGTAGGAGGGAGCAAAGTCATAAAGTCTCAAGATTAAGATGTTCTCAAAAGCATACTTTCGGTCATTAGACGGAAGCAAGTGGCAAGTGAGAGCTCTTTGAAGAACACTGGGGGACTTTCGTAGACCTTAAAATCACACCTACCCTTTCTAGAAAAGGATTTTCTTCCTTTAGATAGCATGTACCATAACCGTCATGCAATTTGAGCAAACTGTTACCTTACTGGGGCATCTTAAGGTGTCTGCTGACTGCGCTGCCTGTGGCCCAAGCCTGATAGAATGGGCACACTCTGCCCAGTGCCATTCTTAGGGAAAGTGCCAAGCTAGCATAACAATACTATAAAGCTTGTGTAATTTTTACAATAATACAATACACATCTATAAGCAAGGAAAGAGTCATTAGAAAGATTAAGCAACTTGCCTTTCATCACATAACTAAAAAAGAAGCAGATCCAAATTGCAACTTGAAAGTTGGTCTTTACCATTTTGCTATTCTTTCTTTCTTCTTCTTTTTTTTTTTTGTTTTTTTGCTATTCTTTCTAAGAAGAACTTTTATATAGTTCAGCTGTCTTTCCTGTTGTTGCCCTCTCCCCCAAGAAATCTTCCAGTTTAGTCCTTCAATCACATTCAGGAAACTCTCTCCATATTCATTGTGTAACCTAGTTATTGTAATGTCACTTGGGACTTAATCAATGCAGTAATTACAGTTTCTATTTTCCTCTGATTGTATAACCTAAGAAAAGTATAAAGACAAACCCTACAGTCACAAGATTGTTCAATTGCGAATTCCTAATTTTCAATTTTGCAATTGCTCAGTTGCTAAGAAGTTTCCAGGTCACCATAGCTTTGAGAAGTCAAATTAGTTATGCTGTATAATACTTACTGGAAGCCGAAGGTTCGCTGGTCCACTTCTCAGAAAAGTGCTCTGTGCCTAGGTCTCCTGAACTCCGCCTGTTCACTCTGACCATGGTGCCAGGGTGTGGACTGAGTACATCCTTGTTTGAAATGTGAACCAGAAGGAAGTTCTTAAGTTTGTACCCTTAGGAAGATTTTCCTTTTGCCCCAAATTCAAAAGGAAGCTGGTGCCTCAGGGGAAGTCCTGGGCTTTCAATCTTCTTGTGGCTTGGCACAGAACTGCCCTTGGTGTTCCAGGTATCTAGCACCAGATAAGCAAAAGCAAACACATTTAAAAAAAAATTCCTGCAAGACTTTGGACCACGATCTCTATGACACTGAGGACAATGCCAACCTAGCTTTGACCGTCTGCAGGGCGGACAAGAGGGACAGTTCCACTGCTTCCCACCCATTCATATCTTACCAGTATTCACTGGGAAAAGGCAGGGAGGATTTCTTTGGATGAGAGGAGGAAATAAACGCCTGACTTCTGGAACACACTTGTGTACATCAATGGTTTCCAGGACCAGTTGCTTATTCAACCATGATGGCGGTGTTATCATCAACAAGCAAGCTCTGGGCACGTGATCCTACACAATTATGCAACGTTTTTGCGCTGCTAGGGATGAAACCCAGGGCTCTGCCTGTGTTACACAAGCTCAGTGTTCATACTCTGCTGCTAAGTAATACTCCCAGGCCATACTCAGCAACTCTGAAAGTTAAATGGGTTGGATGCACACATGGTTAAGCCTGATTAGTGATCTGTGGTCAGCAAAGAGCTTTAGATATATTCTCATTTATATATTGTTAAGAGAGAGAAGAAAATGCTAAAGAACTTCATCCTATAAATCATCTTCAGGAATAAAAGTATGTAATCTTTAATTTTAATCTTTATTATCCTCAATAGAGTACCTGGACTCTAATCAGCTCTGCTGTGATTCATTGCTCGGTCTTAGAAAGATGAAACTTAAGTTCTCTAAGGCTACTTCCTTGGTGGCAAAATGGAATTGGTAATTATGACTTCTCAGGATCTTTTGAATGCTAAAGATTTAATACGTGAAAAGGATCTACCATAATGCTGGACCCATGGTGAGCATTCAACAAAAGTAATTTCTCTGTTTTTCTCTTTCTACATAAGTGTTATTGTTCCTCTATTTGGCAAAACTAGCTGGACTTCAGGTATGCAGAAATGACTGATTTATTGCTCACCTCTAACACAGGGTAGGTTTTATCTGATTGTTTTGTAAGGTATTTCCTAACTGTTTCTTTAGGGTCATTATCAGTATTCTGAAAATAACCTTAGTATCTTTACATTTTGTATATAACCAGATATTACTAGTTATAGCCTGTGACATTTAAAGTGGATTGTCAATTTGTTTGGATTGTGAGCTGCATAGCCATTTTGTAAGGCACATTTTTGGATGTCTATGTTGGCCAGGGAGGTACGACCCTGGGAACTCTATCTGGTCCCTGGCTCTCCCTCTGTGGTGCTGTTTCTAGCCACCATAAAGGGAGCAACCTTGCTCCGCCATAACCATCCACCATGATATTCCTGCATTGAAGCTCACAAACCATGGACTGCTCCTCTACAACCATGAGCCAAATTAAACCAAACCTTTTCTCCTTTCAGTTGTGAGTGCTGGACTGGGGAGATAGCTCAGTAGAATAAACACTTGCCTGGCAAGCTCAATATCCTGAGTTCAATCCCTGGTACTGAAAAAAATAAATAAATAAATAAATAAATAAATAAATACCTTTCAGTTGTGAGTGCTGGGTTTTTGTCCCAAAGATGTGGAAGCTGACTAACTCATAGCTGTAAATATTTCTCCAAAAGCTTCACCAATCTTCCATTACTTGGAAACTACAAAGCCATAGACAGCATATCTTTATAATACAGAGCCCTAACCAAAAAGAGGAAGAGGAAAATTACTTCATAGTTTATGATTCTTTGGAAAGATATCCCCATAAAACAGGGAGACAGTTTTGTAACTTGGGCCTGACAGAACGGCTCCCACAAAGGAGGGTGGCAAGAAGAAGAAGGGCTGTTCTGCCACCAATGAAATGGTGACCCGAGAATACACAATCAACATTCACAACTGCATCCAGGAGTGGGCTTCAAGGAGCGCACCCCTCGGGCACTTAAGGAGATCTAGAAGTTTCCATGAAGGGGATGGGGACTTCAGACGTGCGCATCAGCAACAGGCTCACCAAAGCTGTCTGGGCCAAAGGAATAAGGAATCTTCCATATTGTGTCCAGGTACGGTTGTCCAGGAAACGGAATGAAGATGAAGATTCACCAAACAAGCTTAGTAAATATTTCTCCAAAAGCTTCACCAATCTTCCATTACTTGTCCCTGTTACCACACTCAAAAATCTCCAGACAGTGAATGTGGATGAGAACTAACTTTGAAATAAAGTTACAGAACTGCTAAAAAACACAAGAAGACAAACAAACAAACAAAAAACCAGGCAGGAAGATGGACTTCTGCCCTTTTTCTCTCTCTCACCCTGTTCCTAGCTTTTTATCTTACTCTCTAATAGTAGTATGAGACAACTGTTTGAAGAAGAAGCTGTCCATGGGTGCCTAGAAAAGCTATTCATACAGTATAGATGCTGCCTGTAAAGATAAACCAGAAAACAAACAAAACAGGCTCAGACATCAAACACTGAGCTTAGGAAATGTAAACACAACTATAAAATGCAAGCACAGTCTTCCTCATTAATGCACTCTGATAACCTGTAAACAAGGCATCAAACACCTGCTGCGAATGAGCAACGGACCGCCTATTCGCTTCGAATATCACACGTGCTAATGCATGTCTTTGCTAATTATGACTTCCTCTTTACGTTTTTAATTTTTGTTAAAAAATTTGCAGTGCGTAATGACCACACTCATCGTGGGAGTTTGTGTAGGTACAGAACATATCTTAATTCTATTTACTTCCGCATCCACTCCCCTTAATTATGCTTTTCTATTATGAAATTCTTCCTTAGTTTTCTGCTTCATCTCAACCAAAACCCATCTGAAAAGTTTATAGGACCTGGAAATATCTAATATTTATTTATGAGAATTTTTTTTTTACTTTATCTAGAGTATCTCATTGACCCCAACAATTTTGTCAAATAAGCATTATTATTCCTTAATGTCAGAAGGAGGAAGCTAAAATTTAGAGAGATGGGTAGTTTGCTTAAGGTCATGCAGTCAGTATGTGAGACTAAGCACAAACCAAGGTCTCTCTTGCCTCCAGAGCTGGCCTGTGGATTTTGTGCCCTCTGCTGTGTGAGTCCTGGACTAGGGATGGTTTCCTTGGGCTTTCAGTCTTTCCTTCCACTGACTTTAGAACAATTTATAGGACACAGACTTCTGGGCCTTATGAGCTTATTTATGTCCCTTTCTTGAAGAGCTCTAAAATCCAGTCAGCACAGATTACGATTATGCCCTTGAGCCAAAGCCAACAACTCATCCATTTGTAGGCTGTCCTGTGGCAAGTTACATGCTCATTGTCCATGTGGACAGTGATTGTGTCCCTATTGATGTTACCAGAGAAGGAATGACAGCTGCTGTGTTGGCTCCGCCCCCAGGGCATGCTGAGACTGAGATTGAGACTGGGTGTGGTGGTGCATGCCTGCAATCCCAGCTCTTGGGTGGCTGTAAAGAGGCGGATCAGTATGAGTTCAATCTACGCAGTGAGACTCTGAACACCCTGTAGACCCTTCCCTAAAATAAAATAAAAAAGAAAGAAATGGGAGCAATAACAGTACTTCAGGGTAACCTTACTATACCTCCTCTGGAACAAAGAATTTGAAAGAAACAATGAGAAAGCTCTACACACACACACACACACACACACACACACACACACACCCTGATTACTAGGCTGTGTTAAAATACTAGTCCCAAATCCATTTCTTAACCCTTGTTCAGTTGGTGATAATATGAATCATCTTACACTGTAAAGAGAAAGAAATGGATAGCATAAAACATGTTTACGATTCTCTTCTATCACTGTATTTAGAAATTGCTATATGGGCAGTATTACTTGTGACTGCAAGTAGAAAAAAATAATTATAGTAGTTTATCATTTATTTGATATCATGCAGTAAGTCAGAAGTGACCCGGTGCCAGAGTTAGTCTGCGAACTTCCACTCCTTTGTCCTCAACGTGACTTCTTAGTGATTTCTTCTTTCCTTCAGGTAAGGCCTCAGGTTTTCTTAGAACACAGAATATATGTATTATTTTCTTGGCTTTTCTGCATATGTTGGCGGCCACCTGCATCATTTTCTCACAAGACCCAGGAAACGCCAGGGGAAAATGAGTATTTGCTCTATGTCCCTTCTACCGCAGGGAAGAAAAGTTTTGCTACTAAGCCAGCAGAACACGTCCCCTTCCCTCTGGCTCAGTGGCCTTGTGTCATCTTAGGCCTAATCATCACCCAAGGGAAAACGAGACCTTGCTGATCAATCACAACCCCTTCCCTTGCCATCAGAATGAAACTTAATAGCCCCTCAGGCAGAGGGCTATTAAGTTGCCTGGCCCTACCTCCTGTCCAAGACCATGCCCAAGATCTCCAGCTCATGGCTCTGCTTCCCAGACACCTTGACCTTCTCCCACTCTGCGTCTGCTCTCTGACATGCTCTTCTCCTGCCTCTTTCCAGCGAGCTCCCACTCCTCTGTGTTGACCGTGACTTCTCAGCAAACTCCTCTCCCGCAGACGAAGCCTTGGCTTGGCTTAGAGTCCATGACTTTGTGCTGTGCTAACTTTAGAGCACATTTTGCCAATTATAATTTTGTACCCATTTGTTAGATTCATTCATTAATGGCTGTTTATTCCTTCACAAAACCATATAATCCATGAAGATTAGCACTATGTCTGTTTCTGCTAATCATTGAATCCCTGGTAGGTAGCTTAAATGCTTCTCCCATTTTATTTATTGTGTGCCTACTATCTGCCAGGTGTTATTTTAGGGATGCATACATAAATAAAAAGATAAGTGTTTTTTTAAGAGTTTATAATTGGGGCAGGGAGACTTGGAGACAATGAACTCCAAAACTCTAGTGGGAATTCCTTCTACTTCACTGTCTTGCGTCCCTGGGTCACATTTTGGGCCTCGTAATTTCCCATCCCTGGATAACCTTTGATAACTTTAATCCTAGAATCGTGCTCTCCAATGGCAACTTCCCTTCCTCCTACCCCCTCTGTTCCTCATTTCAACCAAACCCATTCTTCAGCCTCTCTGAGACCTCAACGACCCTTCCCCATTCTTTTCACGTCATTGGGCTCCGTGTTCAGTGACCTGTCTCACTGAAACTGCCACTTCCTCCACCTCTTGCAAAAGAAGAGCTAGGTGTGGCTTTGGGTGAGGAAAACTACAATGGCATCTGGGTGAGCCCCTGCACAGGGCGCTGCCCCACTCCCACCTAGCTATTGACCATACGCTGACCCCACAATTTCTCCAAAGAGACAGTGGCAGGTAGCCACACCTTGTCGACATTCTCTCTCCCTCTGCTGCCAACTTGCTCTTCCCATCCAGTTCTCTCCCACACTGATCTAGTTTTCTCAGTCTCATTTGCCTGCTCCTCTACTTGAATGGAATCCTCGCGTCTCAGAATCCTGAGTTCCTCCCTTAGATACGTCCTTACTCTCAGCACTGGAAATATAGCAATGCGGGACCACTGTGGTTAGCAACTGTAAGTGTGGCAAGGTTTCTGTCTGCCTCATCTGTGATTTTTCTTTGGTAGCATTCTGCTGTTCAGGAGCTAACTTGGGGGTGTCCAGAGGTTGGGGTTCTTCTGGGCTAGAGAAGGACACAGAAGGACAAAGGAGCAAAGGAATTTAGGATAATGGCTGAGTACTCAAAGTGACCTGTAAGGAGGGAATGATAAGTACATAAATAGAAGGTAACAGTATGTGATACAATAACCATTATTAATTTCCTATTTTAAAAAAGTAAAAGAAACAGGAAGGAGCTCCTGGGGTGGGAACCTCAGGAGATCAAAGACCAAAGGTACAAGCTGGTTGGTGCTAGGACAGAACAAGTTAGAGTGATCTCAAAAGTAGACCAAGGCCTGGGGGTGTAGCTCCAGGGCAGGGTAGGTGCAAGGCTATGAGTTCCATGGCTGCCCTCACCCACAGCAGCAGAGAACTTGCAGGGAGCACATGGCTGCACTCTGAAGTGCAGAAGAAAATCACTGGCCATAAGGGTGTTAAAGCAGCTGAGACTGAGGTATCTCCTCAGCCACTGGGATTGCCGGTTTGTCAGTGTATGGAACAAAATCTGAAGTTCTCTAAAAGTTTTGTCATCATTTGCCTGATCAGGAACCACTGGGCTCTGGCCTCTAAAGGTTTCTGAAGCAGGACAAACAGAATAAAGGTAACCATGTCTATCTACTTTCATATATATATATATATATATATATATATATATATATATATATATATATATTTCCACCCCATTTTTGTGCTTAGATTCATTTGTTAAAAAAAAGGAAAGGCAGTTATGGATACAAAAGGGCTTTTAGATGCACAGAAGATTCAGGTCATAGTTCTCTGCTTCAAAAGCACATTTGGGTCCACCTAAGGACTAGGGGATGGCTGCAGGTGATAGAGGATGGCCCAAAGATTTCAAATGAGCCAACAAGACTTCCCCTGCAGGCAGGGCAGGGTTGCTGAGACTTCTTTTATTTTTCTTCCTTTCTTTATCTCTTGTCTGAATCTTCTCATTGCCAGCCTGGCTGTCCCTGGTTGTGGGGTAAAGGCTTTTTGGGGGTCCATCTATGTGTGTTCCAACACTCTTTATCACCTTGGGACCCATTGGGATAAAGAAAGAAAATGTGTCCAGACTCTGATGAGAGCGCTACCCATGGGACAAGTCCCATCCTACAGTGGCAGTGGCTGTAAGGAGGGGCTATGGAGAGCATGAAGGGAATGGGGAGAACTTAGCAAAGGAGATTGAAAAGGAATAGTCCGAGGACTATGGGAAGAGCCAGGAGCATGTGACAACAGCAGTAGAAGCAAATGCTAGGGGAGGAGGGGGGGGGGTCACCCGTGTCCAATGGCTACAGGAAGAAAGAGGGACCAAGAAGTGACTGATGTGCTTGGCAGTGTGGCAGTCACTGTGGCTGTGGCAAGAACTGGATCAGTAAGTAGAGAAGTCTCAGAGGGGTGTCACCTGGGGAATAGGAAGGCCACTTCAGCTGCTGGGAACTCAGAGGACTGCTCTTCCTAAGAGAGAGGAAAAAGACATGCAGCAAGTTAGGGAGGACGCGGGATTTCTACAAGTCTTTTGGGTTGGAGTGAACAACAACCTTCTCTCCCACCTTCTACTTCCCAGCTGCTCCTGGAACCCACATGAGGCTTAGACTATGGAAACGCTCCAGACCCTAGGGTTGGGTTGGCCACAGCCATTGGCTCGAAGCAAAAGGAATCTCAGGACTCACGCTTGGGATGCTGGGTCAGAATCTCCCCCGGGGGAAGTGCATTGTGTTGACAGGAGAGCACTTCCTTTTCAAGAAGTGTCCGGTTCAACCCTGAAGATGACACTAGGAAGGGCATACCTGAAAATCACAGTTATGGACAGCAGTCTTGATGATGTGGTCAACTCTGAATAAACCTGGGATTAAATTGCATTCTTCCTCTGCACCTTCCTACTTTGAGAAATTGACATGTTCATAATTATTGATTGGATTCATTTTTTATTGCATTTTTTGTTCCTCAGATCGACATGGACTTATTAGCATTTCTAGCTGGTCATATACACAGCAAAGTGGGCTTCAGAGAAACGATTGAAAAAGGTGGCTCAGTACACCCCTCCACTTACTAGCATGGAGTTAGAATTCCTGGAAGTATCACTGTGCTCTGTGATCTTACAGAAATCACTTGGCCTCTCTCTACTTTAGTTTACTAATCTCTAAAATGGGCATAATGATATACATTATCATTATATGTATCATTTTCTTGTGGAACCAGGGATTGAACTCAAGCCCTTGCGCTTGCCAGGGAAGCGTTTATTCTACTGAGCAATCTCCCCGGCCCCCTTATCACATTCTTGATAGATTTGTTCTGAAAAGTAAAGGAACTGGTATTTGCAAAGAGGTTGGCATGTAGTAACACTTCATAAGGGTTTGTACAGCAAATGAAGGACATTGTTGCTACTGAGCCGCACTTCTCAAAAGAGTGACTGCAGGAACCGGAGATAGCTCAGTAGAATAAGCGCTTGCCCGGCAAGTGCAGGGTCCTGAGTTCAATCCCCAGTACCGCAAAGACAACAACAACAACAACAACAAAAAACCCCAAAAACCCAAAAAAGAGTGCCTGTAGACTCCTAAACTGCCAATCCGGTGGGTCTGAGGGGGGATGGAGGAGCCAGGAGCCAGGGCACAGGGGCAGCCTTTGGAAATGGAAAAGTCAAAGAAATGGATTTTCCTGCAGCTCTCCCAGAAGAACCAGTCCTGTAGACACTCTGGTTCTTAACTACTGACAACCCTAACTCGGAGAGTAAATTTGTGTTGTTCTAAGTCACTAGACATGTGGTCACTGGCTACATCAGAAGTTGGAAACTAACATAGGCAGGATGAATATTAAATAGATTAGTGGCAAATGCTTAGTGAGTATCTGGAGCAACTTGCACAACACAGAAACCTTGATCCGATTTCCCACCAACCCTACTTCCAGTCTCAGCCAGCAACACCCTTTCATCTGTCTGTTGGGGCCAACAGTCTGGGAATCCACCTTGATTTCAAACCTTTCTGTCTGCAAATCCTGCTGGCCTACCTCCAAGATAAGGCCCAAATCTAGAAGATGGAGAATATTTTATGGGTATATTGGGTTGTGTGTATGAATGACGTAAACTTTTAAAATGTCAATCAGACCTCAAAAAGGTTATCAACCAAGAAGAACAAAAAGAAAAAAAAAAAGGCGATCTCAAATCTGACACCCATCCCCTGGTGGAAGGCTGAGGTCTGATCAGCCTAGCTCCATCTCTCCCCCTGGTTGTTACCACATCAACTTCCCACTTGCTACCAACTTCCTATCTTTCTCCTTTAATATGGTCTCCCGAATATCTTTTACAATATTACAGCAAATCTACCACTGTTTTCCTTATGCAGTCTCATTTGTTCAGTGTGAAACGCAATGTGCTCACCATGACTGAAAGCAGGGCACGATCTGGTCCTCCCTGCTTGTCACCCTTGTTTCCAGCACCCTGCCCTACAGCACTGGTTTCCTCGGGTGCAGGTGGCAGCTGTTTGGGGACCTTCGCATTTGCTATGAGCTTTGTCCAGGACCCTTCTGGATTGATCACGCAGTCTCCTTCCCTCCACTGAGGTTTCTGCTTTTTCTGCATGGATGTTAATCTGCTCAAGCAGTCTAACTCACTTTCTCTCACTTCGCTGTTTATGGATTCTGTATTCTAATTCATCTTTCTACCCAACATGTCCCAGATGGTTAACAAGAGGTCATGTTAATCATCTGCCTTCCTGATTAAGAGGACTGAAACAATGTCATCACCTGCTCTATCCCCAATGTCAGAGTTCTTGGAATGTAGTTCAATAAATATTCATTGATTGAAAAAAGATACATACATATCTATATCTATATCTATATCTATATCTATATCTATATAATTTTTTATAGTTTTTCTTTTGAGGTGTGGTGGATAGTTAAGGACAGTAGGGACTTCCCACAGAGCTGTGGTTTCCCTGTAAATGGGTAAGTGTATTTTTGCACAACCACCCACATCTTCTATATCTTTGCGCCCAAAAGAGAAATTGGTCGTCAACTCCCACAAGTCCTGTCAAGCTAGAAGAGAAATTGAGAACCAACTGTGATTTCACTGAAAGTACAAATCCTCCAACACAGCCCTTTTCAATCACAAATAAATCTTTCTGTACTTTCACTGGAGAGGGACCATTGTTTCCACCAGGTATGTGGCTGGTAGGTGCTGGCTGATTGATCAGAGCAAATTCTCACTGGTATTGTTACCCTAACCTACTATTTCTAAGTCGCTTCCAAATTCCCAGTTGTTAAAATGTCAGTGCTGGTTTTTGGTTCTTAATTTCTTATGTTATTTAAAAATGTACAATTTAAATAAACTCATTCGATATACTGATTTACACAAATTCCCTTCTCCCTTGTTTCTTTTCTTTTTTCATCTTCTTTTAACCAGTCTCAGTGTAGCTATCTCCTAGGTGCCTCCTTAGACTCCAGAGTTTTCCAACTTTCTAACACACCCTTTCCTGGGAACTCAGCCCGTTTTTTTTTTTTTTTTTTTTTTTTGCGGAATTGGGGACTGAACTCAGGTCACTGCGCTTGCCAGGCAAGTGCTTATTCCACTGAGCCAGCTCCCCGGCCCTCCCTGGTTTTTTAAGAATGGCTGCAAATTGAACTCGGCTGGTGAGGCCAAACGCACCAGTTCGTGGGGCCCAGCCTCAGAGGCTGGCCTGGTTGGGCAGCTGTGCTGGTAAAGCTCCCCAGTGATCCTAGGCGTCTGTGGGTAAGAAGTATCCCACTTCATCCCTCTCACGAAGGACATTACAAGGCCTCCCTGAAAAGTTCAGGTAGCTCCTTCAATTCACAAGGATTGGACTTTTGCTTGATGACTCGGAGTATTCATGGAGCACCCATGGAAGGAAATATTTCCTGCCTTGGCTTTACAGTTCTGAGCAGTTTGCAAAGCCATTTCTCCGGCTCCTCCCAATGTCCTTGTGAGGTGGGTTTTCAGGGGTGAGAGATGAAATGACGCCAGAGCAGTAGTCTACAGAGTTCTCTCAAGGGCTGCCGCATTTAACTGAACAAATAAAAACACAAAATAAGAACCCCACCGGAACAGGAGGTTCAATGAAATGAAAGTAATTTCTTGGTATAGGTACAATCTTTGGGACATACATGTACTCAAAGTGTTTTATCTAAAATTCAAACTTAACTAAATAAGCAGAACCCTCTAAAGATAATGAACTTATTTGAGAAATAACACCGCAGAGGGAATATACATAATTCATAAGCTGTGTGAGTATTCAGAGAAGCAAAGGGAGGTAAGAGACTTTGAAGGTGAAATGGGAGGGTTATGTAAGTATTTCAAGGCAGTCAGCAAGGGTCGCATTAGCCAGTGGGACAGGAATTTGCAAGGCAAGGTTCTCACAGAAGCGTTAGTGTGTACGTGTGAGGTTGTGGTGGCTCTTGTGCAGAGTTGTGCTTCTGGCAGTCTCTTGTGCTAGTTCTTGCTGTCAGACATAGATGCATGTGTTCCCTTACTAACTTGGTGACATCCCGGTTTTATTGACTTTTTGTTAGAACTTGACACGTGTGCTCACACTGATTTTGACAACTTTCACCCTGGGCAACTCTACCTTGTCCATTCCTCCTCTGCAGCTCAGGTGAGTAGCTTGTGGCGTTCTGTTGTTTGCCTATGATCTCCCAGAATCAGATCATGTCAGACCTGGGCCCACAGCCATGTCCCCCCTCTGCATCGGCAGTCTTTTCCTGAGAAAGGGCCTCCTCCATGTGGCATAATCCATTTGCGCCTGGGCCCCCTTCCAAATCTTTCTGTGGCCTAATTTTTCATTAAGTCAGGCTGATTTAAAAAATAAATTCAACATTTATTGAGTACTTCCTTGGTGCGGGCATTGTCACTATGTCCTTTGTGCTTATTATTTCATTTATTTTTCATAAGACCCTTTGAGGTAGCTACTTACCTAAAGGCTATTTCTTCTTTAAGGTAGAAAAAACAAAAACTGAACCAACCAACCAACGAACCAATCAACCAACCATGCAACCAACCAAACAAACGAACCAAAACCCCAGCGGTTAAGAAAGGCTAAGAAATTTCTCTGAGTCGTACAGCTTGGAAGTTCAAAGTTGGCTGTTGAACTTGGGGCTGATAGCAGAGCCTGACCACTGTAACTGGCACGCTAGGAAAGCAAGAAGATTGAACAGAATCTCTCAACTTCATGAGTCAAGTTACGCTGCCTTCTCAGTTTATCTCTCTGTAGCTGCTTGGATTTGAAACTGCCTCTGAATAAACCTTTTCCCTCCCAAGTGGGTGGCTTGCGAGATTAGAAATGTTGACAACATAGCAATCTACAAGATGTATACATAGTCTTGGGAATCTTATCTTTCACCTTGAAAAAAAGTGCCACCCCAAGGCTTCTGAAGAAAGAAGTCGGCAGTCATCACCAGTACAATAAACTCTGAATCAACTCAGAGACAATGTTACTTAAACACATTTGCTGAAGCTAAAGGGCAAATACTTTAGGCTGATTCTTTGCAATGGGTCACAGATATGTGTCAGGGCTACTTCTAGGCATCCCCCACGTCTTTTTGGGTATAAACTGCTCCTTGTGCTTTAGCATTTAGTAAATACTGTACAATTAACGTATGCTGGCAAATGTCCCAATAGGAAGCAGCCTTCATCATGCCAAGCAAAATTATAATTAACAACACAGAAGAATTTATCTTTCATCTCTGTGCTTATAAACTGTTAATACTTAGTGCAGCTGGAAGCTTCAAAAAGATAATTTGCAAAAACTGATTTTTGCAAGCTTCTACGAGTTGATCCTATGCACTAATATAAAAATACTCACTTGAGAACTATTTGTTCCCTTCCCTATTTAACATTAATCTCATTAATGTTAATTATGAAAGATATTGTTAAAATATTCTTTTAACATGTCAGGAATGCTAAGGGGGAACATCTTGCTCCCTGGGCAAGAGTGCTCCAGTTCTGAGCCCATTTGTGGCCCAGAGTCCTGCATCCCTTGCTGTGGGAACAGGATGGCCAGCCAGGGCTGTAACCCGTCAATGTCCCGCTGACCCTTTGGCGATGGCTCCCGCCACTTTACTTAGGCTTTGCTGCAGCCTGTGCAGACCTGCAAGGGAGAACAGTGGTAGCTGTATAAACTCATCGTTGTACGGACTCCAACTCGAATCTCCAGACAGCTAGTGAAGCATGCAGATTTTTGGTCTCCACACCAGACCTACCGCTCTGATGGGGATGGGCCATAGCAGGACTGCCTCATAAAGAGACCGCCGGGGATTTGCGGGCATCTGAAGCCCAGAGCATCACTAGAGTAAAGGCAGTATCTTCTACCCCAGCCCTGCCTTCCTCCCCCACTGTCTTCCGCTCGGCGTGCTGCGGGGCTGGATGTGAGGTATTACCTCTAGGAACCCGTCTCTGGCTCCTCAGGCAGAAGCCATCCCTCATCTGTATGCTAGGAAGCACCTCAGCTACTATCCAAGCCAAGGGCCATTTGTTTTTAACCAATCCCTAACATGAAGTCTAGCAGTTAATTTAATTCATTTAATTAAATTTAACGCGCAGTGCATACATTAATCTTTGGTGTCATTGCTGTCCTTTGGGAAGATCTCAATTTGAGAGCACAACTGAGATGATGTAACCAGGGAAGAGACGTTGAGGGAGAGTGAGTGGAGGGGCAGCAAGCATGTCCCCTTTCAGCCTCACGACGACTCTCACAACATGGTCACCACTGCCAACATCACGACACCTCTTTTGCAATCTGCTGTCCGCTGACCGCCCTGTGCAGGCATTGCACGAAGTCCTTCTTGTGTGATCTGCACTTCACTTTCCTCCTGTGCCGGTGAGGACACTGAAGCTGGCCAAAGGTTACATGGGTACAAAATGGTCAAATAGCAAAGCAGGAACTGGAACTCGGATCAAACTTAGAGGCCAATGTTACACACGAATGAGAAGCACCTCTGTGGAAGAGTTTGATGCTTTATTGTTCGAGCTATCCCTTAAACCATTCCAATTTTTTTGGTACCAAGGGACTAGTTTTTTTATGCATAAATCATTTTTATTTATTTAATCATTTTTACAATATTGGTTCTATGTATCTAAGAACAGGTGGCTTCTCATTTTCTTCAATAACATTTTTCAGAATACTATAGATTTCACTATAGAGATCTTACAGTTTCTTGGTTAGAAAGATCCCTACATATTTAGTATTGTGAATTAGATTGTGAATGAGATTTTTTTTTCTCTAATTCTTTTTCTTTTTTTTTCAAAATTTTATTGATAAACAGATAGCAATGAGACAGTTTCAAATCAAATCGGAAGTACAGATTCAACAAATAACACACTGCATATATTCTTCTTATTGTTTAATTGCTGTACAAGATGCGGACTTGTGATCCTATTTACAAACACCATTAGAACAAATCATTCTTTTCATTAAGAGAATGCAACTATATATCTATCCTAACCACTCTGAATACACAGATACAAAATGGACATTCATCTGTATACCCCTTTTTTCTACGTTCCGTTATTGAATATTATAGGTGTGTAAACTCAGCAAAATATTCTAAAAGAGTCCAGTAGCCCATAATAGCATTGGGTCTTCTGTTTAACTGGCAATGTCAGAAATTATTGACCTGAAGGGACTAGTTTTGTGGAAGACAGTTTTTCCACAGATCAAGCTGGGGCAGGGGGTGATTCAAGTGCATTTATTGTACCCCTTACTTCTATTATTAATTATAATATACAGTGACATAATTATATAATGCACTACAATGCAGAATCAGTGCGAGCCCTGGTCTTGTTTTCTGGCAACAGGACAGTCCATCTGGGAGTGATGGGGGACAGTGGCACCCCAGTACAGTGCTTATGTCCACTTTACGTCATAATCCCATTTGGGGCTGCTACTAGATACAGCATGTCACTTGACACTCACTGTAGGTTTTGATACGAGTCTCTAAGCAGTTGATACATTACGGTCTGTGCATCCAAACCTGTCTGCTGTGTCACTCGCACTCACTGCCGGGCACTGGCATCGTCACCTCAGCTCCACTTCAGGTCCTAAGGCATTAGATTCTTCTAAGGAGGGCAACCTAGATCCCTCTTATGTGCAGCTCACAGTAGGGCTCACTCTCAGGAGAGAATCTAAGCTGCTTCTGAAACAGGAGGCGGAGCTTGGGCGGTGACGCAGTGACGAGGAGGGGCTGTAGAACACAGATGAAGCTTGGCGCACTAACCTGCTGCTCACGCCAACAGACCGCGGACAGGTACCGGGTGGGGCTGGGGAATCCCTGTGTTGAACAACTGAAACCCATGATGCTGACTGAACCTATTTTGTCATTGTCACTTCTCTTCCAAATCCTTCCTGAATCCCATGCTTGGGTCAGTCCATCAAAACCCAAGAAATGCTCAACCTTCTATATTGGAAGCCATCATCTTTGTTTCAAATTTAAACGCTTTGGCATGTCTTGGCTTTAAACATTTAAAGCAAAATTGTTAGAAAACTGCGGTGCCATAGACACTGATGGTGCCATATAAACCAAAACGCACGCCAAAGCCAACTCGTGATATCTGGCTGCTGAATTTTTACACACTGGTCATGTCCTTTTAGAGCACCGCTCATGCACGTGCCTACAAGCTAATGGCATTTCCAATGTGGTGGTGGCTGGGGCTTTCCATGTATGTCCAGGTGTGTTTGTGTTAATGATTTATAAACCCAAAAGAATTGTTTGCCATCTGATTCAAACAAAGCCTTGAGGTTCATCAAAAAGGTGATCAGTGGTCTGAGGACACACTGGCAAGGAGAGGTAGCAATTCTTAGGCTTCTAAGAATAGGTGGGAGGGACCAGCTTTTTTATTATACGGGAGGCTTTCCCGCATAATAGCTCCTGCTGCCAATGAAAATGCCTAGGAAGGCACTTCAGGTCTGCAATTCACGTTCAGTATGCGAGCATGTAAACAGCCCTAGTATTCCACTTAGAGAAGACTTATTTAAGATGCAGATGGGCTTAGAAAGTGAACCGCTTACCCTGCGCTTGCATCCCCTCATCCTGAAGTGTGGGGAAGTTTAAAACCCAATTCTGGAGGCGCAGCCTTTGGGAGGTCATCAGCATTAGAGGAGGTCCTGAGGACGTGCTGCCCACAGTAGCCCACACACTCCAGCTTCCCAGGCTGCGGCAGCACAGTGGCGACTCCATGCCCTTTGAGTTCCCAGCTCTAAAACTGTGAGTTCAATACTCATGCCTACAGTATTGTTAACAGCACAACACACTAAGACAGGGCATCAGACGGGCTTCTGTAGGCAAGAGATGCTTGTAAGGAATTCCATGAAAACTTCAAGCTGTCATACATGTATCGCACTCTCAGCTCCAAGTTCAGCGTAGAGGGAAAACAAAAATACTTAAATGTGTGGTTCTCACCCTTGGAAGTGTTCCTCAAATCCCAGCGATGGGTCAGAACAATGGGTCAGAACACATCAGGAGCTGGTTAGAACACAGATTCTTGTTCTCATCTGGAGTGACACTATGTGTCCCCCTCATCTATTATAATCAGTCCTCCATCCTGTACTTGTGGATCAACCAACCATTGAAAATACGTGAAAAAGAAAAGGCATCTGTAATGAATGTGTAGACTATTTTCTCCTTGATATTATTCCCTAAACAATATATAATAGCTGTTTACATAATATTTATAGATGCTAGAATTAATCTAGATTATATCATATAAAAATTGATCTAGAGATGGTTTAAATTATACAGGGTATGCACACATTGTATGTAAATATTATGCCAATTTATATAAGGGGCCGGAACCTACATGGGTGTTGGTATCATAGGACCACTTCCAGGATCAATTTCTCATGGAGACTGAAGGACAAATATGACACAAACTGCAGCCATAAACTGGTGGCTATCACGGGTCTTTTCTAGAAAAGGGCCTGAAAGTTGGAGGGAAGGGTGTGCCCTTACAAATTCAAAAGGCAATTGGGGTCACCAGAGAGCTGGTAATAACGTGAGGCAACCAAAGACAAAATACAAGATCTTCCATTTGCCAGTCCATGTCTGTGCCCTGTCAGCAGAGGCCTTTCTCACAGGCAGGATTTCATTTCACTGAGATAAGAACTCATGTGCACACAATGGGAGACTTGTCATAGCTTACCACCGTTTGCAGTAATCTGCTCGGGCATAGAAAGCCGAGGACAGAACCTGTGATGGTATTAATAGCTATCACTTTAAATAGGTCAGTGGCACCTGGAAGAAAAGCCAATAGTAACCTGGCTTTGGGCTCATTTTACCCAAGGGTGCTCTGGGCCACACTGTCCCACTGCTGTGCCAAAGGCTGGGCTGCTGGGCCTTCCTGCACCGGGCACTCGGGCTCCCAATCGTGAGAGCTGCAAAGGTGCGTACTCAGCAGGATTGTGTTTCCTCCTAGGGAAGCGCATTGCTAGAATTCCAGAATACAGGAAGACTAGAAAGTGTAAGCAGAGGTGTGACTGACTGACAGGTGGCCAACCTGGACCAGGACTTCTGATCTTGGTAAGCGACACTGCCCGCCAGAGAAGCCCGTAAGGACACTCTTCTTTCTCTTTATTGTGCACGTGCATGTATATGTGTGTGTGTGTGCTGTGGAACTGAACCCTGGGCTTCACATATTCTAGAACTTTCCCACTGACCCATACCCTACAAGGCACTGTTCTATTTTTTGGTCTTTTTGAGACAGGGTCTCGCTACGCAGCTCAGGCTGGCCTTGAGCGCACGTTGTAGCCCAGGCTGGCCTCGAGCTTGCAATGCTCCTCCTGCCTCAGCCTCCCAGGTGCTGGGGTTACAGGCTTGTGCCACTACGGTACTTTTCTTAGCAGCAATTTATATTACATTTCCGGTCTAAGAGATGTAAGACAGACCACCTCTTATATAAAATGCTGAAGACCAAGAGTGTTTCAGATTTCAGTTCTTCAGATTTTTGAAGGGCTTGCAATGACTTTACTAACCCAGAAATTGAAAAACTGAAACTGTGAGTATTCAAAAGGTTCTGAACTTTGGCACATTCTACACGCTCAAAATTAACTAACATTTAGGATTTCTTTCCACTAAAGGAGGCTTCCAAAGCAAATTTAGTGCTATGGTTTTTACTTCAAATTACAGTACACGTAAGCACATTTATTTCTACACTACAAGCCTTTAGATGACAACCTACAGAGAACAGCTCTGAATTCTGGGCAGAGCAGGGCAGACGCCTGTTGGTTCTTAATTCATGATCTCCACTTACATTTTGAACACTGGGTATATTTTTCAATGGCAGGAAACCAGGGACAAGTCTAATGAACTGCTTCTCAAACCAGTTTTCTTATTTGAAAGAAGGTACTTTTATATCATTTGATATTTTGGTCAAATTAATAAATGGCAGCTCATCCCAAAGGGCTTTACGAGTGGATGAACCCTGTATGTGAAGTCTTTGTCTCTCAAGTGATTATTTACTTATTCTGCTCTAGCTTCCAAAAGAAACGATGCAGTGACTTCTGTGCTGAGGTCAAGTCACTAGGGTGAATTTCTTTTCTTTGGCATGTTGAAATGAACATATTCACCGTGGGGTGGTGGCACACGTGTGTTCTTTTTATTTCCCCTACGTCTTGGTAGACGGGTCAGTTCTGTTCTTTTCTCATTTTCCCGTACCGAAAGAACTCCACAAGGAAAGCAACCTGAGCCATTTAGGAATTAAGCAGTCACATTTTAATCGATAAATATGACCATTGGTTAGCCAGTTATCAGGCAAGGAAACAGTAATATATAAAGAATTCAAAAGATACTACCGTCTTGAAAACAAAGTGCCTAAAATCTGCTATAAACTTCTTCACAAAATTAGGGGTAACAAAAAATGTACTTGGAATGATATTTGGAATTATCTGAAATCTTCTGGGCAGATTTTAAAGCTATGACACTATTTTGCACACAAAGCAGGAACAGATCTTCTCGTACATGGGTAGCTTATCTGACAACTTAGTGTGTAACGATTCAATGGATGCGCTGTGGAGCCTCAAGGAGTATGTTTACACCCCACGCCAGGCTCTTCTCTGCAGGCTCACCAGCCCTGGCTCTGGGCTGTACCCCAGGAAACCACACTTCCCGGGGGCCTGACCAGCTAGCTGCCAGACACGGCTGGAAGGGAAAGACGCTGGTGAGGATGTATGGACAACAGACACGAGGCCTGGGGATTTCTCAGCATCTGACTCAGCTCTGGCATCATCACCATCTCGGCCAGTGGCTTTGTCTTCACGGTGGCTCCATTTCTCATAGTCCCGTCAGTGGTCCCAGCTCCTGGCAGGGAGTCCCCACCATCACTCCAGTTTCTGGCTCAGGAAGTCATCCCTCTTCCTGTTGTCCCCAAGCCCCGATTGTGGTAACAGCCTTCTGCTGCTTGGCTTTTTTTTCTTTCTTTTTCAACTTCTAAGCACACCATTTCTTAAATTAAATTCTCTCTCCAGGAACACCTAGAATAACTTCTGGTCTGGGGACTGAGCCTCACAATACACCCTGGAGTCATCAGATGTTTTTCTCCTTCTTACCTGGGAATGCGTGAATAAAAATCTGCCCTAAACCAATGAACAGTCACTCAAACCACACAATCCCCCCTGTCTGCATTACACAGACTATCTCGTTAGCTGGTTTTTTTTTGTCAAGAGCTGAGATTTATTCTGCCAAGTGCAGGCAGGACTCTATTCCACCAATGTCACCACTAGTGACAGTGGACACAGTCAAGAATTTTCTCCAGAGGTCACTTCTGTTGTGGGTACTAAGTGCAATTAACAAAGTGAAAGAAACACAAACAGAAAAGCTAACCTTAAGAGGAAGAAATTACAAAGTCATCAAACAAATAACATTGTAAAAAAAAGAAGTCTCTGCAAATTCAGAGACCATCAGTCAGCACCAGAGTGTTTCTTCCCTGCTGAAAATTTCAATAAATTTTCCTGAAATTAAAATCCCGTAACATTTCTGAGTATTTCAAGAGCATCATCATCATCATCATCATCATCATCATCATCATCATCACAGTAATAATCGTCAAGATGGTGACCTAAGCCATCCACAACCGCCCCCTGGCTTCTCAGCCCTCAGAGGGAACGGTCACTTGCGGAAGTGGAGTTCTTTGGTGAGCATGGAGACCACACACGGGATCTGCTTCTTCTCGTTGAAATGGGGGTCATCAGACTGGGACTCGAAGTGCCTGGCCACCCTGTAGTTCACCCTGGTGAGGATCTGCATGAGCTCCAGGTCTTTGCCGTGCTCCTCCAGGATGGAGCACAGGGCCTGCACGAACCAGGAGCCTCTGCCTGGGTTCCTCCAAGAGTAATAGCCTTTGATGGGAAAGAAACGAGAAGGTCTGCTGAGCTCGGCCAGTAGCCACTCCCCGCCGCAGAGGAGGAACTCGCAAGGGCCCGGGTGGAGCCTTCACGCTTGCTTTTGGAAGTTATGTCCCTCTACCTGCATGTCCCTCACTCATGAAGACTGTGCTGATGTGCTGCAAAGAAGCACCACAGATGGAAAGAGCTTCACGAAGATGCTCAAAAGGCTTTGGACACATCAGCACAGGAACCCAGGAATACCCAACATCCCCTAGGCCCAGGCCAGGGTGGGTGGATGCTGCCAGAGAATCCTCCTGTACCTGTTCTGTTGCAGTCACCCCCACAGTACCTAGGAGACACCTGGCAGACAGTAGACAAGCCAGCGCGTGGGGATTTCTCCAGGGAGGTGAGTGAGCCCCTCCACAGTGCTCCAGTGTCTCAGCATCCTTGTGAACTTATTTAACCTTAGTTACCTCCATAGAGGCCGTGACTACAAACAGTGACACAGGATGCTGGGACTTCAACATGTGAATTTCGGGGGGAGGCAGAGTGACAGTAACTCCACCCCTAGGCTTGTTAATATTGACACCCACACCCACCCTTCACACTGCTTGCTTCCTACAACGAGGGTGACACCAAGTTGCTTTCTGGATCCTACAACCCTTAGAACCTGTGACGTTCTCTCCCGACAAGCCCACCTGAAGATCCTCCCAGAACTGGTTTTCCAAGCACACTGACCTATTTTCTGTACCCAATACCATCGCATCACGCAACTGACGGAACTGCTGATACGGCTAGGAGAATTTTGACCAGGGATGGCTTTGTGCCCAAAGCGAAGGGTGGACTTTCACCAAATAGACTCAGGTGAGGATGGTGCGTGGTGAATAATGAGGCCACATGTTCAGACTGGCAACCCCTGCTATCTGTGCGGAGGCAGCGGGTAAAGGACCCCAGCTGAACCACAGCCCAGATGTTGGACACCAAAATCTCTGACCCTGGACACATCATTCAAACTCATTTTCCTTTTTTTTAATCTGTAAAATCAAGATAGCAGTAACATTTTCCTCAACTATCTTCACTTTTGCAGTAAGGATGATATAAGGGAATGACACAAAAATCACCCTGAGTTATAAAGTACTACAGAAATGTTTTCTTGTGCAATTACTATTAATAATAGCAATAACACAGGAGAGAATTCTACTTTTCTGGAAAGGGAAGGGAAGGCAGAATAATGGTCCCTAAAGTGCCCATCCCTAACCCCAAAACCTGTCACTATGTTTCCTCATTGGCAAAAAGGACTTTGCAGATGTGCTTAAAGTTACAGAATGGAGAGGTGGGGGTGACCCATTGGCCCCATCTGAATCCCAGGGGGCCTGTCCCAGCAGTGGCCAGAAAAATGAGGACAGGGAGAAGGGAGGGCGCTGGCTTTAGGTGGCGGCAAGGGCAGCAAGCCAAGGGATACAGGAAGTTCCTCCACGCTGGAATAAAAAAGTGAATTATTTCCCAAAGCCTCCAGAGACAGGGTAGCCCTGTCATTCTACCTTGATATGCTGACCTTCAGACTGCAAGATAATGCATTAATTATTATGCTTTAATATGCCGTGCAGCACAGCTGAATACTCTATCTAAAGTGCTTAGGAGCGGAAGCACTTCAGGCTTCAGACTTTTTAGATTCTGGAATATGCACCTAGACTTTATTTTGACTGTGTGTGTGTGTGTGTGTGTGTGTGTGTGTGCGCTTTCTTATATTTTAGGGAAGGGTCTACAGGATGTTCAGGGTCTCACTACTACATTGGACTCAAAGTGACCCACCCGTTTACAGACACCCAGTCTCAACTGCAGTCTCAGCTCACCCTGGGGGCAGGGCTGGCACAACAGGCCCAGGGATCGAACCCCTGACCCCTGTACCTGCTTGCAGGTGCTTTAATCTGCTGAGCTATTTGGCCAGCCCTATACCTAGACTTTATAAGCTGAACATCCTTAATAATAAGAAATGCCCCACTGGAAATGCTCCAAAACCTGGACTTTGGTGCGTGGCCCTGGCACTCAGAGTTCTGAGTTTCAAATCATTTCAGATTAGAAACACTCACATCATAATTAATTCCAACAATAGCAGAAAAATACAACAAGCACAGCAGGACTGCAAAACAGACTGAGGTTGGCAGATCGTGGCCTGGGTACCTGGAACTGTGGAGTAGGCGAAGAGAAAGTCAGCTTCCACTGGGACCTTGTAGCGGGGGTTGGCATCAGTGTCACTGATGGGCCCCGAGTCAGCCTGGACGCCGTCATCAAGCTCTGTCCCCCGGCAAGCCTGAGTGTCAAAGCAGAGGTCACTCGAGGAGTCAGATGGTCGGTGAATGGTGAGTGGAGTTACTGCTCAGAGCCCAGCACTGTGCTGGCGATCTGAAGTGACACCCACACCCACCATTCACAGGCAGAAGAACCGAACCCCGATCTGCATATCCCGATAGAAACAGACTGCAGATCTGCAAGCATGACGCCATCCCAGTCACTCTGTGGGTTTCCTGTTCTCCCATTTTCAACTACACTGGCTTTGAAAAGTGATTACCTGAATGAAGAAGAGTTTGGGTTTCTCTAAGAGGGTCTTGCATCGATCGCCCCTGAAATGGACTGTCAAATCCTTTATTGCTGTCATGCCGTCTTTTCCATAAATACAGTTTTCTTCTCCATGGCTTAGTAAGATGCAGGCGAAGCAGGCTGAGTTGGTATGATCCTCCTCGGAAGCTGCACGGGAGCAACATGAACAACGGAGCATTGAAGCTTAGGGAGTGCTACTCAGCCATAAAGAAAGACAAACTGGGAACTGGTATAGGTCAGTGGAGGCAACTCAAGACCAGACTCATAAATGAAATAAGACAGACGCGCATGTGCCAACACTGTATTGTCTCCCTAGTGTGAAAAGCTATAAGAGTAAATGAGATCCAAAATGTACAATGGAAAAAAAAACAAAAACAAAAAAAAAAAAACAAAATGTACAATGGATACTGTAAAATAGGAAGAAACCATTCAAAAGGAAAGAGAAATGGGTGGGGGGAAGGAAAAAGAAAGGAAGGGAAAGGCAAGAAAATACACACACACACACACACACACACACACACACACAAGACAGCTGTACTACCAATTTCTTTTAGTTCATTGAAAAGAAAGGTCTGCACTAATATTGGACAATTAAATGTTTGTAGCTTCTACTCTGAGTAACTAATTTATTTTTTAATTTTATTTCGTTTTTTTGGTACCAGGTATCAAACCCAGGAACTTGCACTTGCCAGGCAGGCGCCTGTGCTGCTGAGCTATGTTCCCAGCCCTTAGTAACTAATTTAAAGATAACAATAAGCAATGTATTAACCATTGTTACCCTATTATCTTGTTTTGAAATTTAATTTTAATTTTTTTCTACTTAAAATTTTTTCAAAATAACACTCAGGTCCTGCGGGGGTGCAGATGCAGTACTCTGCAGGCGGCCATGGCAGCCCATGTGATCATGAGAGGGGGACCAGAGAGGGCAGGAGTAGGGGCAGGGGTCAGGCTTCTCAGGAAGACTGGGCTTTGTGTGGAACACCCTTGGAAGAGGCCATGACAGGAGAAGACAAGACAGAAGAGAGTTCTGGAATCCTTGCTTGGTCTGAAGCCAGGACGAGGCAGTCTCATAAGGAGTGACCTGTGCCCAGGGGTACCAGGAAGGCGGACACGGGGGCAGGAGGGCAGGGCCCTGCTGTTCCCCTTCTGGGACTCTGGGGCGCTACCCGGCCATCCTGGCGCTCAGTTTCCTGCCTGGGGAGCAGAGGTGGCTGCCCCCGCTGAGCGAGTTAGTATCTGTACAGTGCGCCCCATGCTAAGCATCATGTGACGTTTCTGAAGAAAGGAATACATTCAGCCGAGTGAAAGAAGCCAGTCACAAAAGCACAGGTCTGTATGCCTGTTCTTTGATGAGGTACTG
Organism: Octodon degus; assembly: GCF_000260255.1. NCBI lineage: Eukaryota > Metazoa > Chordata > Mammalia > Rodentia > Octodontidae > Octodon > Octodon degus. The sequence goes on along the minus strand of NW_004524618.1, from coordinate 14,198,385 downwards.
AGTGGAGCCAGGTTTACAGGGCAAAGAACGGTGGTTGCTAGCAGCAAGGAGGAAACAGGTGTTCACGTTTGACAGAAATGATGGCCGATGAAAGGACCCCCGGAGGTCGATGGTGGTGGTGTTGGTGCAACCATGTGAGCACGCTCTCTTAAAAAGGATGAAAGTGGTCACTTCTATTCTGTGTTTGGTTTGCCACAGTGAAAAATTTAAAAAAAAACCCACAAAAAAAACGCTAGGCTGACTGTCAGTGAAAGACACTGCAAGAATAACTGCGGATTCCATCGCACCCTGACTGAGCTCTGGCTCATCCACGGCTCCGTGATGCTCACTAGCCAGCGCAGCTTTTCTCTCTCGGATGGGTGAGGAAAATTTAGAATTTCACAGGCACTATTTGTTGATACCCAGGTTTTTGATGCAAATTATCTTATTTAACTCCAAGAAGAGCCCCATGGAAGAGGGCTCAGTTATTTTTATTTCATGATTAAAAAAATGTAGTCTCAGAGTGGTGTCATAACCCTGCCCACAGGTGGTACAACACCCTGGGGCCAAGCTTCAAGTACGGGGTCCCCCGACCCCTGCTCAGCACTTCCGGGTAGTGGGGAGATGACTCCTATTCTAATCACAGATCCTTGTGCAGAGAGCTGTATGGTGATTCCTGCATTCGTGTTGGTAACAGACACAGCAGTGCTGAGGAAACTCTCAGCTTACTGTACCATCAGATGAATGAGGTTCAAGTAGGAAAGTGAAGAATTTTGTCCTCATTGGAACCTATTACAGCACAGAGCCAAGAGAACGAGCCACTTCACTCTTTTGATAGGATAAAATTAAGAACTCTCTCATGGGGACATGCTCTGATCTCAGGTAGAATAATTCACCTTCGCAACAACAGAAATGAGAGCTGGCCCAAGCCCTGAGGTAAGGCCCAAAATCTTCCCAAAAGCATGCTCACAAATCTCTTGGTGCATCCTTCCTCCAACCCCAAGAGATCCGTAGAGCGGGGATCATGGTCCATGTTTCAGGAAAGCAAAGCAATCAGGAAGATATGGCTGCTCTGCCTGGGTCACCTCGCTGTGGGAAGACCCGCAGCCTGAACTACCGACTTCTGGTCTGCTCCACAACATGATCGGCTAGGCTACTGGAGTTAAGCTTGTTTGAAAAAACTGAGAAGATGCCTAGTCGAGAAACTCTGAGAGGATTGGATCTTTTTGTTTTCAACATGTGCAACTAAGAAAAAGCAAGAGTGAACCATCTGCTGCCTATGGGTCCCTCTCTACTGAGCGGGCAGGACTTTACTTCCAAATACCTGCCCTGCATGCCAGAGCATCACAGGTGACAGCTGTCAGATGGTGTGGGACAGACGTGCACCAGTCCTGGAGTTGGAAAACGAAAGCATGGGTTTTGGTTCTGCCCCTGACCAGCTCTTTACTAGATCCTGTATTCTCCCAAAAGCTGCACCCTGCATTTATAAAATGGACAGGATAAGACTAACGGCCAGTACTGCAGGGTTTGTGTCAAGGGCCTAATGAAATAAAATCATGGATGTGCCGTACAGAAAATAAAGCCGTTCCCAAGGACATAGTGACTGGTCTTCTCTGTCTACCATTAGGATCGCTTTCCATTTAATTTCATTCTGGACACGAGGCTACGGATTTGTTACTTCCCTGGGAATCAACCTTTTTGAACTGGGACCGTTCTACACATACACAACCTAATTCTCTCGCTGGAATTCAAGTTGACTTCATCTTTTTTACAGAGATATCAATGTCTTATGAAAGAAACCTACCTCCCCCAGGACTCAGAAGCATCCCACACGGAAGCCTCTCTGTCCTGCAAAGCAACCTCCAGACACCTCAATGCAGGGGCAAGATGGGAGGAGGGTACGTGCTCACCTCGTTTGAGCAGAGCTTGCATCTCGGCACAGGTGCAGTCATTATGAACAACCACATCAAAACCCAGGCTACGGAAGCACTTGAAAAGGGCTTCAGCGTCTTTGTCGGTTCCATTTCGGATGCCCATGCCTGTGAGAATCAAGCCATGAATCTAGGAATCCAGGCAGGAGCAATACACCAGTTCTCATCAGCTCAGACATTCAGAGCAGCTAGCCCCAGCTCCAGCCCAAATGCTCGGGGTACCCAGAATGCCCTCTAAGCTCCCAAAATCAAGGAGCAAATGCAACGAGAAGAAAGCTCAATAGAGGACTTAGCCCATCCATAAAAGGTGGATCTTCTGGTGGTAACTCCCACTCCCCATCAAAGCCCAACAGGGCTCCTTGGTCAAAGTCCCTGAAAGCTACTGCGCAGAGGGTCCTCAGGCCGACAGGCCTCGGTTTCTCTGCATGCCTTTCCCCTGGATGTAGGAATTCCACCGGCAGGGGACTGTGTGCCACAGGCCGTGGGCACTGTGCTCACCAGTGAACATCGGAAACAAACCAGAGAAAACGGAATGGGACAGGAGCAGTGAGCCCAGGCCCACACCACCTACCTGTCACTCTGTCGAAGTTCTTATTGTTTATTATGATGCACTTGCCCATCTTCTCGAAATTCATGTTATACTTGTAGGTCGGCACCTCCCCCTTGGGGGTGCTGGCTGGCTGTGTGGAGCCATCCTCCTTCTTCTTCTTCTTCTTCCTGGGGAAATACCCGGCCAGTCAGGGGTAAGCCTGAAAGCAGCGGCCTCTGCGCCCCGGCAGGCCATGGGGTCAAAGCCTGGGCTGCAGACAGCTCTGCTTAACTGAACAGAGTTCCCTGGCATGTTCTGTTAGATGTCACAGAAATGCAAATGGACGTCACAATATGACCCCATTACACATGACCTGGGTGGCAACGGTATGAAAGAAACTGAGTGCTCAGCATCTGAGCCATCACATGTCACAGGCAGAACCTGTTTTGCATGTCCCCTGGGGAAAATGGCAGAGTCCACGAAAACTGAGCTTACGCATACCCCGTGACAGAGCCACTACCCTGGGTGACACAGAGAGGTCTGCCAGAAAGCAGAGCCACCCGTGTGCCCACGGCATTGTCGCTATATAACAAAGGGCCCCAAAAGGAAATAATCTATATGGTTCAGCTGCTGAGTATTCACGTAACCACTGGAATACACCAACCATGACAGCAGGAAGTGGCATCATCGAAACTTACAAATACACCACAGTGAAGAGCCAGTATAAAAGGACCCCCAAAAGTTAACAAAACCAAGACCTCACACGAGCTAGTCTGGGGCTCGTTTTTCCACGTGGGAGGGACAGGGACTGCAGGGACATATGGACTCTCTCTCCAGGGTGGCTGTTTTGTTTCTTGGTGTGGAGCTGCTTACCATGCATAAGAATTCTCCGTCTGTCTGTCTGTCTGTCTGTCTGTCTGTCTGTGTACCCCTCTAAGTGAATGTTATCGTCTAATAATATTTACACTAAACAAACAAAAAAAAGGGACAGAGAAATTTCAACAAGAAAGCCGGTCTCTTACACTCTCCCCTCAACTGTTGGTGCAGTTTGCTAAAAGCCTGGCAGGCAGGGCTTGTGGAGGGAGCCCTCCTCCACAGGGAGGCCCCAGAGCCCAGCATCAGTGACAGTGGAGGCGGCCTTGCAGTTTCCATGATGCTGTGAACTCCAGGAGGGAAGAGATTCTTAGCTCTTATGAAAACACTGAATCCTCAACGCACAGAACAATGCCTGACACGTAAGGTGCTCAGTAGACGTCTGTGATAGGAATGACTGAACCAGTGGAATCACACTCCCTTGCTGAACAGACATGGAAGCCGAGGCCCACAGGGTGGCAGGGGTGTCCATGTTACCCAGCTAGTGAAGGGCAGGGTGGCCCGATGGCAGCACTCAGAGCTGGGAATGCTGCACCCAGAGTGCTTGCTGCAGCGATTACTCACTGCCCTGTCGGGCCTCAGCTCTCACCGGGAAGGTGGAAAGAGGCGAAGTGAAAGTGAAAACTCAGCCCGTTCCAGCGGACAGTCCAAGGACGCTGCTCTTGGGTCTTCACCCTCTATCTGCCCGTTTCTCTGAATCTCTGAAAGGACGCAGCCACTCCCTTTCCCTACCTTGGCCCAGGTTAAGAATCAGCTCTATATGACTGATCTACCCAGCCCTTCTGTTTTTCTTCCAGGCAGATTTTTCTAACATTGTATTTCTTCCACAATGCCATTTAATCTGTAAAACTACACTGCATCCGCCCTCCTGCCTCCTTGCGCCCTCCTGCCTCCTTGTGGCACCTCCCTACTTTGGTGTGGGGAGGTCTGCAGGGCAACATGTTTGGCTTCGCGTTCCTAACTCGAGGCAGCCAACACCCAGGAGTGACGGCCTGGGGGTCTGCTGCCTGTGACTGCGCCAGCCAGCCAGTCACCACCCCCGGAGAGTGCTGACCTCCTGGCCTGTAAAATAGAGCCAGCAGCATGTGGTAGGCACGGCCTTCCGCAACTGTCAGAAAGCTAGATGAGGGCTGCGGTGGCAGCACTCCGTCCTAGGGGATCCCTCTCCCGCTCCCTGGAGTTACACAGGAATAGGATTTACTTCTGCACTGCCACCCTGTCAACGACCCGACTAAGCTGTTCACTGCACACATTAAACTTGTATCCCTGGCCTCCCATGGACACACTATCTCTGCGCTGGGGACAGATGCCTTGAAGGGAGGGGGGAGTGTGCTGCTATTTTACAGGTAATAATGAAAGCAATGAACATCTGCCAGTGACCACCATGGGCTTGGGGGCTGTACAACTCTCAGGTGCACGTTCTCACTGAAGTCCAACAGCAGCCCACAGGGGAGGCAGACGTCACCACAGCCCACTTAAGGCGGAGCAGCAGAGGCCTGCACCTGTTAGGTGGGCTGAGACGAGCCAGCACAGCAGGACCAAAGCTGGGAGGAGGGCCTCAGAAACCTTCCTCTTACTCACTGGACACTGCTGACTTTTAGACGGAAACAGCAGGTGACAGAGTTCTGGGTGAAAAGCCAGCTGCCACGGGCCCGCCTGCCCCCAAGTCCACTGGTGTTCCCAGCACCAGGGCCAGCAGAGCAGCATCCGGGTGACTTTCTGGGGGGAGACCACTTAGTCACGCATCTCAGGAAGTAACCAGGAGGGGCTACCTCCCAGGCTGGGTGGTCAGCTGGCTTAGGAAGGCCAACGCTTTCCTAAGGCTGCAGTTGTCTCGCTGATGAAGGCAGGTCTAGTGACCACGATCAATTGAAATCTGCGATGTTCAGAATACACGCAGCACACTTACGTGTCCACTGCTCACCAGTACCTGCCACCTGTGGGTCACAACTTCACAGACTCACTGCTGTCCCCAAAGAAATGCCTGCTAGGGACGGGGAGATAGCTCAGCAGTCTAAGCGCCTGCCTGGCAAGCACAAGGACCTGGGTTCAACCCCCAGTAACGCATGAACATGGAAGCACTGTGCTGACTCCAAAACCCGGCGTGAGGGCACATGCCTGCAATCCCAGCACTGGAGAAGCGGAGACAGGAGGTATCACTGTGAGTACAACTATGTAATGAGACCCTGAACCAAATAAATAAGTAATTAAAAAGAAAAGAGAGGGCCAGGGAGATAGCCCAGTAGAGTAAGTGCCTGCCTGGCAAGCACAGGGTCCTGAGTTCAATCCCCGGTTCCACAAAAATAAATAAATAAATAAATAAATAAGAAAAAAAGAGATGACGTACTATATAGACAAGCTGAGATTCAGAGCGGGATGTGATTCCTGGTGATGCAGCTCCCCTACGCATGCTTTCTCTACCATGCTGTTCTTTCAATAATACTTAGTACTTAAAATTCAGGACTTAACTCATGTTCTGGGTCATGGAACTTGAAGCATAATCTCTGACCAAATTTTTTTTTTTTTGCAGAACCAGGGATTGAACTCAGCCCCTTGCACTTGCCAGGCAAGCCCTTATTCTACTGAGCTATCTCCCAGGCCCCTGTGACCAATTTTTAAAAAAATGTTTTACTTATGTATTTATTTGGTACAGGGTCTCGCTATGAAGTTCAGACTCCTAGTGCTCATCCCAGCCTCCCCAGTGCTGGGATTACAAGTGTGCGCCACCACACCTGGTTTCGGTGGCTGGCTCTGCACACCTGGGGTTAGGTCTGGTGCGGCAGTGCCAGGGATCAAAGCCCAGTTCTTATGTTTGCTGGGTGGGTGCTAAGACCTCTGAGCTATCTCCCTGGCCATCTGTGATCATCTTAAACCAGGACCCCGACACAGTTAGGCCCTCAATGACTGCAGCTTCAGGATGGGCTTCACCCAGCATTCTTTGCAACCTTTCAGAAAATACTAAACAGACTAAAAGAGAAGAAAATCAATCAGGTAGAGTTTTTAACACACCTATGGTATTTTGGAGCTGGCGCTCTGGGTCTGACAGCTACCCAAAGGCCATTCAAGGACCTCCGAGTGGACATATGCCTGGCAGGTGAGACGCCCGGCGGCGGGAAGGCGTATTTTAGGCATTGTCACTTTTGGAGTGATATAATTCTGCTTCTGTACTCTAAAGTGAGGACCTCTAAGACAACATCCAAGTAATAAACAAGGTGTGGGTTTTAAAGGCTGCTAGAAGCCCATTCTCAGAAATGAGTAAAACAAAACCAGCAAGCGTGTTTTATAGGAAAAACAGGCCTGCACGTAAGTCCTACAGAAGTTAACAAGACTTTACCTCCATCAGAACAGAATGTGGAAAATCGACTAATTTTTAATGACAACTTGACTCACACAAAGGGAACACAACTGAAGACTAACAATACATATGCTTTACAGACAACGCTGCCCAGGCTGAAGAAGCTGCCTCAAAGCTGAAGGTGAAGAACACTCCTTATTTCTGATAAATTCCTCAAAAGGGGGGCTAAACAATTTTCCTTTCCCACTGGATCCTAAACTGAACTCTTATTTTCAAAATGATTCTCATATCTGCTTCCCTTTTGTGGGTTTGAGTCAGTCAATATTAATGTTCCCTTCTAACCTACGGAGGTATTTTTTGTTTTTAATTATTAAACCCAGATTTTCCCAGACCACAGAGGTGGGTTACAGAGAGATTATCAGTCCAATCCTGTGGAATTTATCTTCTTAAGAGGAACTGCCTCGGGGCAAGCAAGCCACAGCAATCAGCTCAGAGCTTGTAACTAGAGAGACAAGTAAAGGGAGAGAATGACTGGAGATGGCCTCAAGAAAAAATAACCAGAAAAAATGGAGAAAGGTTAAATTCCACTCTACAGAGACATGTTCCGTAAGAATGAATCAAAGCTTATCCTACTATCTGCTCTGAGGTTTGGGGCTCCTTCTCTGTCCTCGGGACTATCTCCCTTTCACCTGTGCTTTCCCACTGAGACTTCAGCATGTGCCACACTGGTAGAAAGCGGTTGCCCCCCTTTTGCCCTTGCCCCGTGGTCATCTCTGGTCCAGGCGTGCCAGATCCCAGCTAGGCTGGGCCCTCTTCCAATCAGCCCTCTTTCCTGGAAATTGAAAATTGACATTGAGGAAAAGGGCCAGCCTCTCTCACTGGCTGCAATGAGAAGCGATGGTGGCCACGTTTCAACAGGAACCAGGATGTAGGATGACAAAGGGCCTGCAGAGCCAAGCCAAAGATCAATCATTGTGGGACTGGGAAGGGGGCAGCTAATATCTGAGTCCTAGATTCCTTAGCCTAAGTGTACCTTACAAAAGACAAACAAGTATGAATCAGGGGCTAGTATACAGCTCAGTGGGAGAGTGCTGTATTACGTGAGGCCGAGCACTAAACATCAATTCAAATCAAATCAAATCAAAACAAAACAATCTGAAACAACCTAAATCAGATTCCACGAAGCTATTTAAAACTCCACTCCAGGATTCTCCTAAATCCTCCATGGTCCCGCTCTGGCCTCTGCTCCATTCCTGGTACAGGATTTCTCCCACCCCGCTGCCCCCCACATGAACACTGCTGGAGATTCAGGGAGCGCAAAGAGACCCAGGAAAGAACCGATGGACTCACGCCCCCTGCCTGGTCTGTGTCCAGGGCAATCCTAGTCCTTGTTACCGTCTGATCTGTCACTGCCTAACTGGCCTCTAGGTTTTATTCTTGCCCTTAAGAGTTATTTCTTAAAACTGAGCTTTCAAATATGTTTAAAAATGAGAAATTCACTCCCATTAGTTCCCCACTCACAGCCATCCAGAGGTTTCCTGGTGCCAAAGACGAACTCCAGAAGCCCCGCAGCAGCCCGAGGGCCTGAAGAATGCCTTCCTGTGCTCTTCTCTCTCCTCTTTCTCTGCCTCAGCCACCCCAGGAAACCATAAACCTCATCTAGATTTAGACTACGGCCCTGCAGTTTCTCAGCTTCTTTCAGACTCTCAGCGCGCAGTAGGTGCTCCATAATATCTCATGTACACGAAGACAAAATGCAACAGGCAGAGGTGCTGAGCGACTTCCCAGCGTAGCTCAGCCCTGTGGGCTGCCATCCGCACCTCATGCACCTGGGGGCCAGCAGGGCCGATGAGAGGTCCATGAAGGAATGGGACCAGCACCTGCATTTCACTGCAGACATTAGCCAGGGTCAGCTGCAGGCTCTGTGGTCACGTGTCTGAAGGGAACGGACTTCCAAGACACTTCAGTACAGCCTCTGGATGCAGATTCTGCAGGGACACAGGACGACTGCTTTGCCTGAGTCCTGCATGAGATCCAGCACGACCTGAACACCAAAGGACTCCAGAACTTCCATCTCTCACTTCCCCTGCCTCTCCCATTTCCAGTTCTGACCCTTCAGAGCATGACCCAATTCTAAGGGCTGCCGCAAAGATAGACGCGTATGCGCTCAGTGGCTCTTGCCTGCAACAGCCTGCAGCACCCATGGGCAGAAAGACTCCACCCAGGCCCTGCTCTCGGGGTGGGCCATGCAAACAGCTTTAGGCCTAGTCACACATTCTGCAGTAAGGAATGAGGCTGCTCCGAGGGGGCAAGCTCCAGAAGGTGGAGTCAGGGGAGGGAAGGAGGATTTTCACTGCATACCTTTCTACTGCATGCAGATAAGTTATTTGAAACATTAACCTAAAAATCAGCTTGCTAGTTTAAAGTCACTTGTTAGACCTGGACTCGGGAGATCTGCCGTCCTGGTAATCATCAGATCCGTCATTCTTGCACTAGTCCCTGAAAAGACTTTCTACACGCTCCATTTTTCTGCTTTTCCACTGTGACTTTTTTTTTTTTAAATGTATTTGGCACGGGATCTCACTATACAACTCAGACTAATAATGATCCTCTTGTTTTCCACCTCCCCAGCGCTGGGATGAGAGCTGTGTGCCACCATGCCTGGTCTCACTGGCTGGCTCAGCGTGCCTGGGGGTGGAGCAGGCATAGCATGTGATGCTGGGGATTGAATCCCAGTCCTTGCACTTGCCTAAGCAGGCGCTTAGTCCACGGAGCTATCTCGCCGGCCCTTCATTGCGACTTTACCCACTTTTTAAACTTCTTATTCCTCTAATGGTAGCAAACTGCAGTTATAACAAATACTGCTTTTTCATCACTCACCACTTTGCATATAGTATGATCTCACTTAAACGGCACACTTCTGTGAGCTACTAGCTCCACTTTATACATTAAATTGCTTTGTCCACAAGCACAAGCCAGGGACGAGCAAAGCCCAGATTTCTACTGGTCTAACACCAGCTTTCCCATTCCCACTTCTTACCTCTGCACTTGACCTAGAGAAGGAGTGTGTGGCCAGCCAGAGTGCACCCCTAGCACCCTGGACTACTCTGAAGTTTGAGGCACTGGCTCAGCTGTATGTCCTGGCATGACCATGAAACTTGACCTGCTGCTGTCTTGCCCTGTCATCACCTCTCCAATGCCCTCAGCCTACAGGTCCTCAGCTCCGGGCCAGAAGGTCCAACCTGAGGCACTCCGGGAACACGGCATTCTGGGAGGTAATGCTCAGCAGCAGTTGGTATCTTTTTTCTTTTCTTTTTTTTTTTTCAGCTTAGTAATTTCTGTGACAAATTACTGCTCACACCAAGGGGACCCAAGTTAGAAAGTAACTTGAGTCTTGTGCAGAGCGACCACGGTGGCACCCTTCCTTGGGTGCTATCAGAGAGGTGGGGGGCATCCTCGTCCCCCAGCGAGCAAAGGCTCTGAAGACTGACTGGGCACCGGGGCAAAGGGTCTGGTCCTTTTTCTTCCCAGAGTTTGATATGTTGGGCAGTGATGTCCAACTCCTTGCACCCCTGGGCCACAGCCTGGGCAGCCAACATGGCAGCAGATGAGGAGGCTTCGTTTCCATCAGCCTTCCCCTTGGCTCCACCAGGTATGTGATAACAGACAGTTTGCTTGGCAGAAAGATCAGTGATGTGGACGAAAGTTATCACTGAAGGATGAAAAGATGTAACAGATACCAAATGCACTCTTTCCCACAGCCACCTGAGGCCGAGACTGATGACCTTTTCTTCCTTTATTCCTCCCCCTTGGGAGATGGCACTGCTGCAGGCTACCTCGACTCAGCTATGGGAAAGAGAATGGGGAGAGGTGAGGCCCCAGGTTACTCCCATCAGCAGCATGTGGTCTTTAGCATTACAGGTGAGATTTAAGACTGCGCCAGGTTCCCGGGCACTGACGGCTGAGCTGTTACCTTACCACCCACCAAAAGCTCCAGGAGCCGCCGCTGCAGGTGATGCCATGGGAGAGACCCCAGTGTTTGTGACACACTGTCGGAGTGTCCTTGGTGTAGGCAGAAGAAGCTCCCTTTGGTCTCAGCTGGAGGAGCTCTGCTTTGTGCCCAGCGGAAAAAGAGTTACTGCCTGTTTGGAAATCACATGCTGGAGCCAAGACCTTCAGATAAACAACTGCTGTGGAGCAGAAGAAAGGGCCTCAAGAGCCTGCGAGGGCTGTGCTAATCAATTAGCCCAGAGCAGGAAGATGGCAGTTCTACTGGCTCTGTGTGTGTGTGTGTGTGTGTGTGTGTGTGTGTGTGTGTGTGTGTAGGGGGGATACAAAGGGAAATAAGGAGCTTTCCCAGATGCAGATTAGGAGCTGCTTCAGCTGGCTGTGATCCCAAGGCAGACTTTCTACAAAGGGCTGTTCTGGCTGCCCCAGGGGCCCACGGGGTCTCTGTAGAAGGGGCAGGAACATGTGCGAAGAGGCACACAGAGCCCAAGGGAGGGAAGCTCACCAAGCGCCTCTCAGTTCCAGACCAGCGAATGAGTGTTCTTCTCTGAACCTGACAAGTGGTACAAGAACCACTTCAGGAATTGCAGTCACCATGAAGAAGTGTGAACACTATTATAGTCCTGGGTTTTACAAAGCAAAGTGACAGTCACCAGTTACACCACTGACTCTGCCAATGGTAGGTGTGAGGCAAAGACAGACAAACACAGACCTGGCCGGGCATTTGACAAATCAGACTCTCCCCACATCCAATTGTCCCGTCTGGTCTCCCTTGTCTTTCTCCCCTCTGCTAATTCTCTGCTGATACACCAAGCCTTTATCTTGGCCCTTTACACGTTCAAAGAACCCTTCTCCAAGACGACTGTGCTGAAAAGAAACACAGGATTCTTGTTTTGGAAGCTGCTGCTAAGTGCAAAGCCCATGATAAATCAGACCAGTGAATTAAAAGTTCTAAATCCTCTTAAAAGCTTGTGTGTTCCACAATTGGCTGCAGATTTAAAAAATATAAATCCGGCCACTAAATCACTGTGCTTAGGACTTGACAAGCAAGATCACAGCACGCTCCAGCATCCTGGAAGATGACTTACGAAGGCACTTACGCGTGCGCGGAACAGCAATGGGAAGCAAGCTTGTGGGGCTGAGGCGCCGCCGCCGACCTCCTTACTGGTCTTCAGTGTTGTGCTTCCTAAGTGGCCAAGGCCCGTTATCTTGCCCCTCCAGATGCATTCCGATAAGCTCAGATCTCCGCTGGAGCCCAGTGCCAGCAACCAAGACCAGGAAGGAACCCGATTATCCTACTTCTTAGGTAGACAGTCGTGTCTCGGGACCTCAAATTTCATTGCGCGAGGCCAACTCTGGCACTTTTCACTCCCACAAAGTTAAAGAGTCAGAAAAGTGCAGCCAAGCTGTTGGCTATTTACACAAAAAGGGCCTCCCTGAAGAACCCATAGCAGCTCATACCAGGAAACATCATAGGATCAAAATATTCTGCCGATTTGAGAAATAAATGAAAAACCTCAGAAAGCACACAATGGCTCTTTATAATCCACTCAGGGCGCTCGAATGACTTCCTCATCACTGGAGAAGATAAACACAGGTTTTATCCTCTTACCGGTGGCCCAGGCGGCTGAAAACATGAATTATGCTTTTCTATATTGGGAAAGGAATAGAAGTATACAAACCCACTCGTATTTATTTTCCCAAGTGCCATAGTGAAAGGATTCCCAGTAGCTCTGTCTGTTTGCAGACATTCCTCAGTAAACAATAAATACAGCACTCGGCTCACAGCTCCCCAAGACTGTTACATTTGGAACTAGAGCTCTGGTTTTTGTAGCTGCTTTGTCTAAATATTTTGGGGATGATTCATTCACAGTTTCAATGGGGGGCATCCCCAAGTCGTAACATACCAAGGCTGCACCAGGCAAGACAGGGAGGAAAAGCGGGGTGCAGCCAGTACCTGGCATCTCCATTGGGAAGCAGTCGGCTCTGCAGCAGAAGTAGGCTTCGCCCCGTAACAACAGGAGCCGAGTTTCCTTCTCTGTAGTAATAAAAACTCAACATGCTCAGAGATCAGCAGTGGACAGAAGAACGGCTCAGGCTGGCCAGCCCCAAAGGCCTGGGACTGAATCAGCAGTGAGCCGTGCGCTGGACTTTTCCATAGGACCATTCAAACTCGAGCTGGGAAGGTCACACTAGCCTGTCCTTCTCTGCTGACCGGCAGAAATGGCCGGGCTCCACAATATGGCATTCCCCCAACCCAGGACTGCTCTCTGTGGAAAAAGGTAATTCCCATAAGCATTGACATACAAAGAGGAAAGAAATAAAACCAACCTTTCACAAACACACAGCTCTAAGAGTGAAAGAGTAGCAACAACAGGAGAATGGTTTAGTAAGACGCCAAGTATCCACTGAATAAAATCTCCCCAGCTGCATGAAAGGATGATCAGGAACACCCCACGAGCAGCTGCCAAAGCGCCAAACACCCAAAAGGCTGCCAGCAGCAAAATATCTCAGAGTGGTGAGTAAATGAACCACAACAGGTGAAGTGAACCTGTGATGGACCGGACAGTTCAAGGTCATTCGGTTGATTTCTTCCAAGTAGTCAAACTTACAACAGAAGACAACTCTAGGGGCACAACGAATCCCCAGATGTTCAGGGGAAACGAACACTGCTCAGCAGCCCTGCATAAAGCGAACAACCCAGAGGCGACCACACTCTCACCCGATCCACCCAACTACCTCTGCAACGCCCTGCTCAATTGCCCGGCTGGGGGTCGCAGTTCACAGAAGACTACACAGCTCATGAGGTGCAGTGACCACACCTGGTACCCTGCCCAGCCTTCCTGAGCACGCGCCACCCGCAGCTCTGAGGACAAGAGGGAAAACTGGCTCCCTACACTTTTCTCTGAAACTCAGTTGCAAGGCCGGTAACAAGAATGGGATCCTTTTCTCCCCATCTCTACATTTCTCTCTTTTCCCTAAAATAATAGGATGGTGAGACTTCTGACAGTTGAGGTGATCAAATCAGGGAAAAGAGACCCTGGAATCTGTCTAAATAGATGGGGACAACATCGTGAGATGACTGTAGCACAGTGCAGGGTCCAGAACTAAAGCAGCTGACACTCTCGGGTCCCACTCCTCACACCGCTGTCCGCCCACCTGTCCCTGGAGCCACAGAGGAGCAGAACTCACCACAGTGGCACAGCCTCTGCCCCCTGCAGCCAGGGCAGGCTTCGCCCTGTGACGACGGGGCTGAACAAGTCCTGCCACGCCACGCCACACGTTTCTTACCTGTGATCAGCTCCTCACTGAGGCAAGTTATATTTTCAGTGTTTTTTATTATTAGGCAGACTGTGCTACACTAACACATTCTTTTCTTCTCTCTCTCTCTTTTTGTATTTTTAGGGAGGGGTCCACAGGGTGTTCAGGGTCTCACTACTAGATCGCACTCGTAGATCTGCCTGTTTATGGCCTCCCAAGAGCTGGGATTACAGGCTCGGCCACCACGCCCAGTCTCAGCTGCTGTCTCAGTGTGTCCTGGGGGTGGGGCCAGCATGGCAGTCTTCTCTTTAATTTCTTATACTTTTTTAAAACCAATTTTGCATGTTTATATCTGGTAATCTAAACTAATTTAAACATGACATTATGTAATATAGCAACCACTGTCAAATTCCTATTATTTTGTTCAGTGAAATTCTATATTTGCTTTTTTCTTTTAACCATTTTGCATCTTAAAAAAATAAAGCTTTCTCCCTTAAAGATGAATGAATGAATGAATAAATGAATGAATGAATGAGTGTCTGATTAGTGTGTGCTCTGGCTTGGTGTGGTGTCCCTGCCAAAACTCATGCTGACATCTAATAGCATGTGGGACAGTACTGAAGCCCTGGGACCTATCTGTGAGGGGTGATTAGTCTCGGGGTGCCAGCCTCTCGAATGGGTAGGGTAGTACGGGATCTGGGTTACCCTCATGAGAGCGGGCTGCTACGGTGTAGGTGGGCCCTTCTGTCCCCACATGCCTGCTTGCTCTTTTCTGCCTTGGCCAGGAGCTGAAGCGGCCCATGGCCCTTAGCAGAAGCTGCTCGGCTACTGGTACTAAGCTCTTGGACGCCTGTTTCCAGCCCCGTGGGCAAAGCAAACCTCTGTTCTTCCTGGTTATTCAGACTTGAGTGTTGTGTTACGGCAACAGAAAGTGGACTCGGGTACCACGGAAGCCTGATTACTTAACTCCCTCCCTTCTTTTTTCCTTATCCTGTCATACGTTTCCTTCTGGAAGTGCTAGAACCTGAGCTGCCTACAGGTGTGCCACACAGCAGCAGCGAGAGCCTCACCGCTCCAGGACTCTGTGATCCACTTTAGTCGTGCAGGACTTGCAGCCGTGAGATGTGCCTCTGCCCCCCCTTGCATGGTCACTGCAAGCCCTGCAGCAGCAGCTGCCCAGGCATCCTCCCTCAGCCGACGTGAAGCAGAAAAGACGCAGTGTGTCTGAAGATTGAAGCCTCCTGACACACGGGTGGAAGAAAAAAATTGCTGCTGAAGAGTACGGCTGGATAGCTCAGTGCCACCACAGTAATAGGTGGCATGGAACAGAAGGATGGGGACACTGGAACCTTGGCTAGGCCTGTGCTTAGTCCTGGTCCTGCTGGGTGACTAGAGATGAAACACATTACCTCTCTGGTCTTACTGACCTTGCTCATAAAAGAAGAGAGTTAAATTCTTTTAACATTATAAGTCTGTAACTCCTTCTTCCGCAGGTATACTCAGGTAATCTGGGAAGCTGACAGTGACTTTAATTCTCAATAAGAGATCTGGGGGAGGCATCCGGTATTCTGGAGACTGAATGCGAAGCTTCCCGTATTGAAAAACCAAATGCCCTAGGTCTATCTTAGGATGGATTTTATAGGGGCCCCGACCTGGCCTCTCCCAGCCAATGGCATCACTGCCCTGGGTGTGTCTGCTCCCAGCACAGGCCCTGGAGTCAGTGCAGGGCTAGCTCTGATTGGCAGCATCTCTTCCACTGAAATAACTTTCCTTCCCTGCATGCAAGGCAGCCCTGATCTTCCATTCACACGAACTGTTTTGTAGGACTTTGTTTACACATTATACATACTGGATAGAGAAGCTCAACCAGGAGAGAAGATTATTACCAAGTGGCACTTAGTATACACTCTCCGGGGAGGCAAACGGCAAACCAAGACGACATCAGAGGAAAATCCCTTGTGCTCTGGGCCAGGGCGTCACAAGACGGGAGCTTAGCAAAACGTGAAAACGAGCCTCTTTTCTCCTGAGGTGGGATTCCGACAAAGACACCCTTCCGCAGGCACGCAGTAGGATGGGGAAATTTGTGGCTGTGCAAAATGTGCTTGTTCCTTGGCCTCTATTTCCTTGAATTCTGACCCCGAGCAGAGCTTGGACAGGAGTCGGGTTCTGAAGCTGCTGACGTGGCCTTGGAGAACAGCATCTTCATGGCTGCCGCAGGGCTGGCCCCTACCACAGCTCTCTGGCTCAGGACATCAAGACCAACACCCACAGACCCAGGTGTGGTGGCGCAAGCCTGTCATCCCAGGAGGTTGAGGCAGAGGATCGCTGCGAGTTCGAGACCAGCCTGAGAGCTATGAGAGTGAGTACAAGCCTAGCCCGAACTGCATAGTGAGACTCTGTCTCAAAAAAAAAAAAAAAAAAAAAAAAGACCAACGCCCATATCTGGTGGCTTCACCTACCCAGGCAGAACCCACGTTTGCCTGGAGACCTCCTTGTTCCCTGGAACCCCCACTGTCCCACTGCCTCCTCTCTTACAGCTCAGGGTCCCTTTCCATTCCAGTCCTTCCTTGTCCCTTCTCTCCCCAGCTGCTTACAGCTTCTAAGATGTATCTGACAACGCAGCAATGTTATTATTTCCTGTAGTGACCCTTAGGCATTCAATACAAACTTGACTCATCTAGCAATGGCCGCACGTGCCAATAATCCCAGCACTCCGAGAGGCTGAGGCAGGAGGATCCTAAACGTGAGCCCAACTTGGGCAATTCGGCCATCATGTCATAAAAATAAAGGGTTGGGGATGTAGCTCAGCACGAAGGCTCTGGGTTTCATCTCCAGTACTACCCCTATATGTGCCTACGGAGACAGACAGACTCATGCATGCACAAATAAAACCACCACCTGACTTTAAGTCCAGGACAAGGATTACATGGCCCACGTGGGTAGCAGGGGATCTGTGATGGATGCTTGAGTTAGTTCAGGGCAAAAGAACCGCTCTTCAAGGGCACTGATGACACTAGGCCTTGTGGTATAAACGGGTTTATAAGAAACGCATGGTGTATCCATTTTGAGTTCCTCTAAATAATTTTTTAAAAACCTGAATATTTTACAGATTTTTAAACTATCTCAAGTATTTTGTACTTCCTTTGTGTCCTTCTGTGCTTCCTAAATGCTTTCTATTAATCAGAAAACATTTTAATTTATATAAATTTAAGAAAGGGAGAGAAGAGCTGATGCTCAGGGATCACAGAAGGGACTCGGGCGGTGCTGTCCTGCCATCTAGCGGCAGCGAGGAAAAACCCAGCCAGAAGGAGGCCTCTGAGTGTCCCATGCACACTTCTGGGGAGGGCACTTGCGCTGCCCAGCCTGAGGTCTCTGGGGAGGCTGTCAGGGCAGTCCAGGCCCGAATTAGGGTCACGCAGAGGCGGTACTGCGCCTCTACTGCCTTGCCTCCTGCAGTTCTGGGCAGAACACACAATCCCAGTCCAGACCCTCAGTGCAAAGATCAAAGCCAAGGCCTCCCAGGCCAGCCTGGTGAGGCTCCAAGGCCACGCTTCCAGTCACACTGTGTGCTCGACCACAGGACAGCACTGCTGTCTGCGGGCCAGGTGACGTCCTCATCTGTTCTTTTCTATCCTTTCCTTCCACCTGGCCACGGAGTCCTCTTGTCGCACCTGCCGGGCACGGTGGGCATCTGGCTGCCCGGCCCTGCCTGGTCCATCCCATTCCACCTAACCCATCTCCTCGTCCTCCCTGGGTGCCTGCCCCTGCCTGCCTGCTGCTCCCCCCAGAGTTCGCCGAACCCGTCATATCGCTGCTCTGCTGAGGCCTTTCACTACCTGCTCTACTCCTGCCTTCCCCGAAAGCCTGGGATTGGTGGCCAAGGCCGCACAGACCTTGCCTCCAGCCGCAGCCCCAGCGCTGTCCCTACAACCCTGGGCCACGACAGTGGCTACAGATGGACTGTGGGGAGCTGGGTGTGGGAGGCAGGCGGATGAACTCCAGACAGGGGCCTCCAGGGCTGAGCCGCTCTCTGCCACTCCATGCACATTTAATTAGTAAATGAACGAGCAATTGATTGTTGACCCCCCCCCCACAAAAAAAAGTAGCTGAAAATCTGAAGTGGTTAATTTGAAATATGCTACTTTCTTAGATTTTATTTTTTGTATTTTAGGGGAAGGGTCTACAGGGTGTTCAGGGTCTCACTACTAGATCAGACTTACAGTGATCCGCCTGTTTACAGCCTCCCAAGAGCTGGGATTACAGGCGTGCGCCACCACGCCCAATCTCAGTTGTCATCTCAGCGCCCTCCCACCAGGGGGTGGGCACGGCACAGCAGGCCCACTGAACCCCTGGCTGCTGCACCTGCATCCAGTGATCTATTTGGCCAGCCCTACTTTATTAGGTTTTTTTTTTTTTTTTTTTTTTTTTTTTTTTTTAGATTACAACAACAAAGCTTTCCAGCCAGCAGTGGTGCTGCACACCTGTGACAGCAGCATGGCATGCTGGGAGGCTGAGGTAGGGCAAGCAAGACTCAGCCCAGACTTGGCAATCAGCAAGACCCTGTCTCAAAACTGTAAAGACCAATAAATAAATAAATAAATAAATACACTTTCTCTTTTAATGAGGTTAAAAAAATACAAGAAAAAAATTTAAATCTTCACAACATGTCACAAATCCGAATTGAATTTTTTTGACATTTACTTCTTTCTGATAGGTGGCTAGTATATCATTTACTACATGGACAGTCATGTCCCCAAAGAAGGAAAACAAACAAATAGCATTTCTCGGCCTGAAAGAAAAAGACATTAAACCACCATTTGTTCTAGCTCCAAATTGTTTAATAATTCAACGATCATGTCTTAACATTTCATGCACTCGAGTAAGCGTTTCAGGAAATGGCATTTCACTTAGATGTTTCCCAAGGATGCTTAGCATTTATTTTGATGGCATCAAACAATCACGACATCAGTCATGCTACAAAATAAGAGATGGCCAGAATGTAGGCGATCATCCAAGCCATGTCACCTCTCCTAAGGACTAGAGCAGGAAAGAACCACAGTGCAGACCCCGGTATTTCTGCAAAATCAACAGCTCGGGCTGCGAGCTCCAAGCTGGGGACTCAAGCCCCAGTAAGGGCTGCAGGTAGTGACGGCCTTCAAGGAACAACCAGGTTCTCAACTTGCCCTTGTGCATTTTTCCTAGAACTGGTCTAAGCCCATTCCCTTCCCATCTTAGGGCTCCAATGCACTTTCTCACCTTCCCCACAGCTCTCAAAATCACCACGCATCTACTAAAGGACAAGTAAAATGATCTACAAGTGTCCTGGAGTCAGGCCCTGTGCTGGGGTCTTCCTGGTAAGTACAATACAGCACTACAGTGGGGCATCCAAGGCCTGGCTTTGAGCTGTCCTCATTCAATCTTTATGAAAAACACGAACCACACACACACACACACACACCCCCCACACACACACGGAATAGAAGTGATGACGGTTCTTCTTTGTGTCTTTCATTTCCCTGATTCCCAAGGAAGTCCTCAATGCTGGGCTACAGTCCTGTGACAGCAAAGCAAGCACTCACGCCAGGAGGTGAATCCACTCACCTCAGGCTTTGTGGCCTTTTCCTCCTCCCATGCATCCATACATCCACCCTCCACCTACCCATCCATGCAAGAATTAGAATTCAGAACTCAAAAACAAGAGGACCATCACAAGAAACCCAGTAACACATTGATTGAATTGAAAAATGGTATCAGAGCTCGAAGACAGCAAATCTGGCAGGACAACTGACGCCAACTAGAGGCTGCAGCAATTTCCATCAATGATCAAGTTACGCTGGCAGCTCCAGGGTCTTGACAAAAATACATTTTAAAAGGATAATGATAGATGCTTAAAAGCATTATTTCAATTGTCTTTCAAGAGGGATATTTTAAGTTAAGGGGGCATGCTGGTGAGCTCAGTTGTTTAGGCGCCTGCTGGAGCAAACATAGGTGCAGAGGACAGTGATCCCTGCTCCCCGTGCCTCCCCAGACCTGCCCTTAAGGCAGCCTGAGCCAGCACCCCCCCAAAAAAAAAAATCCTTCTGTAAATAAAAAAGGGAACAGACTGGTTCAGTAAATAATTGTTCGAACCATTTTGGTCCAGCCTTTCAGGGAAACTTCTCAGACACAAAAGACCTGGAAAGGCTGAGGAGTAATTTCTTTTGCAAGACAAGTAAGTTCTCATTTTTTATTTTCAACATAATTGAAGAAGGACTTAATCGAGTTACCACCTTTTGGCACAGTACTTAGAGAAATTCAAAGCATTACGAGAGATTGCTAGAAGAAAATTCCATTCCGTCCCTGGCCGTGCTGAGAAGGCAATTGAGACTGGGTGTGGTGGTGGGCATGGTGGTGTGTGCTTGAGAGTGGGTGTTGTAATCCCAGCTCTTGGGAGGCTGTAAACGGGCGGATCACTACGAGTCTGATCTAGTAGTGAGAACCTGAACACCCTGTAGACCCTGCCCTAAAATACTAAATAAATAAATAAATAAGAAAATTCCTACTGTCCCATGTAATTTATTCATAATTTTTCAGTATTTGTATCCCCTGGGGGCCCGGCCTGCCAGACAGGTCAGGGAATCAAGCCCCTGGCCCCTGCGCCTGCTTGCTGTTGCTTTAATCTGCTGAGCTATTTGGCTAGCCCTGAAAGATGAGTTTAGTGGGGAAAAATAGGGGAAAAACCAAGGCTACACTCTTTCTTAGTCTAATAACATTATTTGTATTTTTTATTATTTGCATATTTATTTAGAAACTACGTTTTAAAGCCCCACTCATTCCACTGAAAGCTGTATTCATGTTTTCAAATTTATACAGATACACACATACATGAATATGCTAGAGACCTATGATGGGATGATAATAAAGGACTTTAAAATGAGTGACAATAAATTGAGTTTATTACATCAAAATAAAAGATAGACGAAAAATAACCTAAGAAAGATGAATTTAATTTTTTTTTTTGGGGGGGGAAGGGTCTACAGGGTGTTCAGGGTCTCACTACTAGATCAGGCTCGCATTGATTCACCTGTTCACAGCTTCCCACGTGCTGGGATCACAGGTGTGCGCCACCAAGCCCAGTCTCAAAGTCCCTTTCAGCATGCCCTGGGGGCCCGGCCTGCCAGACAGGTCAGGGAATCAAGCCCCTGGCCCCTGCGCCTGCTTGCTGTTGCTTTAATCTGCTGAGCTATTTGGCCAGCCCTGAAAGATGAGTTTAGTGGGGAAAAAAGAAACAATATAAAAACTCTACCTATTAAAAGAGGGCTGTTGGGCTGGTGAGCTAACTCAGTGGTCTAAAGCGCCTGCTTAGGCGAGTTTAGGCAAGCATGCAGGGACCTCGGTTCGATCCCCAGCATCACATGCCATGCCAGCCCTGCCCCCAGGGTGGGCTGAGCTGACCATTAAAAAAAAAAAAGAAATAAAGAAATAAAGGAAACATAAAAAAAAAACCCAAATAAAAGAGGGCTGTTCATGTGTTTTTAAAATAGGTAAAACATGGTTATAAAATCAGTACAAATTTAGATTCAACTAGATATTTTTAAAGTAATTTTTAAATGTTAATTTCTGAGCAATACATACAGACTCTGCTAAGACTTCCGAAATGACTAGTTGCTGTTTCTTTTCCACTGAATTAATTTACTTAATCCAAAGAGTGAAAAATGAATGAAAATGTGAAGTAGTATTACATCTTTCAAAACTATCTGAACAAAAATTTCACAGGTCACCTTGAAATAGTCAAAGGAATACTTAGGGCTGGGGATGTAGCTCAGCGACACAGTGCCTGCCTGTCAAGCGCAAAGCCCTGAGTGTGGTTTCCAGCACCAAAACAAGGACAACACAGGGATACGTAGTTTTACAACATAGTACTTGAAGGCAACTGCTCTCCAGGGCTTTCCCTGGGCAGCAGATGGACCTGGATCAACATAACACCCGGCTCTGGCAACCAGGAACTGGCCCTGTATTTTCTGTCATTTCGCCGGGTATTCCTGACCCTGCCTAGCAACCAATGGGTTTGGGCACAGGGTTGGTATGCAGCCTCGTTTCTTGAGTCCTCTCTCTTTCCTGAGTGGAACTTGGCCAAGGAATGGCAGGAGCCTCCTTAGCCCAGTGACCTCTGCATCCCAGGACCACTGCTGGATGCCTGAAGCCACAGAGTTCCAAACTCTATCATTTCAGATCTCTTTCATCTTGACGAAGACTTATCAAGCACTGTGAAGGCGATGGTTTGCGTCTCCATGGCCCCTCCAAAGCCTCATGCAGTCGTAATGGGAGTTTTGAAGGTGGCTGGATTTGGGTGTGTGAATGGGGAATAAGGGTGTGGCTAATGGAAGCCCTCCCCTGGGCATGGGCGGCAGAGATCTATAGGCTTGTAGCCTGGATGGAATACTGTACAAAGGGACAGAAAGGGCTTGCCACTGCTTGCCACGCCATGTGCTATGTCCTCATGCTGTGCCACCCTGCCTTCGAGCCAGCTGACTGTGAACTAGAACCTCTACAACGGACAGCTGAACTAAACCTTCCTCTTTTCATTTGGGGGTATCGGGTATTTGTTTCAGCAAAAAGAAAGGTAACTAACACAACAGTCAAACTGTAGTTTGAGGTATGACAGCACACCCAGACAGAATTTCCTTTTCCTTCTTTGCAATTGCATGGATGGAAGATTCATTCTTCCTGTACAGGCTGGCAACCTCAACACAGGATTATTTTCTTTCCTTATTAAATCGGGAGCTTTCAGCTTTCACTCACAGGAGATGCCACAGCTTCCCTCTGGCACATCTGAATGCCAGGGTCACTGCTTGCGGCTCTGGGGGCCATTTTTCAGTACAACTGCTTGAACACAAGCCTTGCGACATCACAGAAGCTGATGTGATAACCAGCAGGAAGCACGTGGGTGAGTGCGCTAGCGAAGGGCGAAGTCGCCTCCTGGGGACGGGCGCGCGGCACAAGATCTCTCCACACCACTCCTATTTTCAGACCATGGTTGAGTAGAGGTAACAGAAACCACTAAAGCCAAAACCACAGGTAAGGGGAAGGGGTTAGACCTCTGAACAAAGAAACGTGCTGTTCCGGACCCCTGGACGGTTCCTTGTTCCTGGCGGGAAATTTCACTCACCGCCCGCCCATGATCAAGGCTAACTGAAGGTATGGGGCTTCTCCATGTCCTTGTGGCCCTAGTTCTATTCATTTATTTATTTTTTGTCTTTTTGAGACAGGGTTCTACTATGCAATTCAGGCTGGCTTTGAGCTCACTTTGTATCCCAGGTTGGTCTTAAACTCAATAGCAATCTTCTTGCCTCAGCCTCCCGGGTGCTGGGATTACAGGTGTGCACCACTATGCCCGGCTCCTAGTTGTAAATCAAAAGAGTATGACAGAACCCTTAAGTGATTGGTGCTCATTCTGTCTGGAATCTCCATCAGCCCTACAGTTTATTAATTACCATCAGGAAAGCTAGCTAGTACACTTCTTCGGGCCTCTACCTCTCTTGTTAAACTATGATATCACAACCATCTCCTGGGATTACATGGATTAGAGGAACAATGCCAACCTGGCACATAACAGTTTAATTTAATATGACATACAAAATTTAGAATTTTAAAAGTGAACTCAAGAGGCCAGGGAGACAGCACAGTAGCATAAATACCTGCCTGGCAAGCGTAAGGTCCCGAGTTCGATCCCTGGTACCACACACTCACAAAAAGTGAACTCAAAGAAAGGAAAAGGCAAGAACCAGTTGACAGGAAGCAGTGCCTCACCACAAACGGCCGCCTCTGAGCACACGGGGTGGGGCGAATCACCCTGGCGTCCCTTGTTCCTTGGTTGCTGGGCTCTGTGTTTAGTCAGGCTCATTCCCAACCAGCAGCAGCAGCCGCCCAGGTTCTGCTGTGAAGTTGCCTTTAAGTCATCCCCAACAAGAGCAGAACCTTCTTCTGGAACTGCCCTCCACGATACACAGTTACTGAGCAGGAAACTCCCAAAGCTTGGGTCCCCCACTTTCAGGCTTTCCCTAGTGACACGAAGATGCGCAGGGGCACCCCAGTGCTGTCACGTATTGCCAGCAGGGTCCTGGGCGGACCTCCCACCACGCACAGCAACGGTCTTCTTCCCTGAACGTCCCTGGGGAAGGTGGAGATGGAAGAGGGACAGCTGATGTAACAAGCAAGGGGACTTACTTTAGCAGGGATGGCACAAACGAGGTCCGGTCTGGCTTAGCGTCAATCGCATCTGTCCCTGCAGATTCTCCAGCTCCCTGCTCTCCTGCATGTCCCTGATCATCTGCCATCTGGGAGAAGCAGAAACTCATCAGAAAAGTCAGTATTCACAGTCATCACTAGTCCTATGACATTTCTAAATGACACTCACTAGGGGACATCGTTTTAAACTAAGCACAGTGCTGAGTGCAGTTAAGCTCCCAAGTTACTGTACCACCAATGCTTTCCAATATACTCCAGTCATCGTACCAGAAGAAATCAAAGCCCTTGTCCTTGGGGAGCTTCCAATTCAGCAGGTGCATTTTTGTTCAATGTTCAATGTACACAAAGAAGAAACAGAGGGAGGACTAGCACAGGTTATGGCAGGCAGAGCTCCCCTCAATTCTTGGCAGGTCACAAGGGGCCCACCCTTTGCCTAGCACTGTTCAGACAATTAAGAAACTGCAGCGACCAAGGGTGTTGCTGCCTTTACGTCTTAGGTGGTCCTATAAGAATAGATTTCTGTCAAAGTATTTTCCTGCTCAAGTGCCTTCAAGAGATGGCCACTGTCTAAAAGTTCAGATCTTATCCCATCCACCTAAGCATGGTCCCCAGGGCCTATTTTGTGGATAGAGCATGACTGGAGCCCAGCCCTGCCCAGGCATTTACACCCTAGAGTCAACTGATTGTGGCCCCCAAAGCCAAAACCCTTTGCTCCCTGGCCGCTCGGCCCCACGTTCCACTGGTACGCAACCCCTCCCCGCCAAGTTGTCTTCTCTGAGCTCTGCCAACCGCTCGGCTCCCACAGGACAACGTAAGTTTATTAGGCAGAGGCATCCGGCAAACAGAAGGTGCTGATTAAATATAAACCAGCAGAAGGCGGAAGAAATGCTCCAAGGAAAAGGAATTAGTGGGGGCAAGTCACTCAAGAGGAGCCGGGTCAGACTCGCTTTCTCAAATCAAGTCCCATTTCACTCCTCAGCAATGGGTCCGGAGGTGCATTCAGCAACCAAGAGAAACCTCTCCCAATTCCCTGAGCCAGATCCAGTTCTGCATACCTGTCAGGGCTCCCTGGGGCTGATTCCACTCGGCTAGAAACAAGGTATCTATTTTACCAACCACTGTATTCTGTGTTCAGAGTACAAATAAGGACTTTTGGAGGTAAGAAGGACGAACCCCGCTCGGAGAGGGGTGTCCACGGGGGCAAACCATGGCCTCAGCTTCTGTGCGAATTGGGGGTGAGCAGACAGTGGGGAGAGGACAGAGGGCAGGAGAGTCCACAGAGCCACGCCAACTATGACGTGTGTCCCTCATCACATTATGGGTCTGCCTACTGTGCCACCAATGTGTTTTGGGATTGGAGGAAGATCTTTCAGATTAGGACCCAAAATGTTCCTTTGAAGTAGAGAGAAGGCCAGGAATATAGCTCAGTGGCACAAGCACCTGCCTGGCAAGCCCAAGGTCCGGAGTTCAACTGGTGATACCAAACCAAAAAAAGAGAAAGAGTTAAGCCCATCCACAGAGCAGATGAACAGAAGGCCGGGCACACAGAAAAGGCCTGCCAGTTTTCGTTGTCTCTCCTCCACACATTGACACCTTGGTACCTTTCAAAGTCGATTCACAAAGTATTAGGTAAGCACTGATAACGAGTCAAAGTTTTATAAAGTCCACCTGAAAAAGATACTAGGTTTAATCTGTGAAGTCTTGACTTGTGGTAAAATTAATTTTATAGGTGGAATCTAGGATGTAATTTAAAAAAATGTGACTTTTACAGAAAGAGCAAGAAACACGTCAGTATGAAGGAAGCAGAGGCGATTCCCGCCCCCATCATTCCGGAGAGGACAACCGTGGCAGTGGCCGTGGACAAGAACACTTCTTCGAGAGCAGGGTCTACCGAGGCGCCTGCGCACCTGGGGGACTCAGACACGCGCAGGCGTGCAGGAATAAAGGGAGGAGGGGCATCACTTCACACCACCCTTCCCCAAGACAGCACAGCAAAACAGGACATCTCAACAAAATGAAAATGCAACTTCCGGAATGGGAGAAAATATTTCACAACCTTGCATCTGATCAAGGGTTAATATCCAAAATATGCAAGGAATGCATACAGCTAAAAAGCAAAAATCCACTCAGTTTAAAGACTGCTGGTTTGGTGGTGGAATGTCCCCCATTGGGCTGGGCCTCCAGGTGGGTTCTACCAGGAGGTGGTGAAAGCAAGGAGTGCCCTGGCTGGAGGCCTGCAAGTCATGGCTGCAGTGTCTTCCTGGGAACAGGGAGAGCCCAGGCCCTGCCTCTCCTCCTCACTGGCCAGCCACAAGGGAAAATGCCACCATGATGCGTGACCTTACCGTAACAAGCCTTAACTCCAAGTTGATTACCTCAGATTTTTCTTACAACAGTGACTAACACACTAGAGCAGGCATTTCTCCACAGAAGACTCAAATAAATGGGCAGCAAGCATAGCGAAAAGTTTCAAGCTACTTATGTGGGAAATGCCAATGAAATGTACAATGAACTCATGATTGTTGGGACCATAAAACTGAAAAGAAAAAATTTTGGTGAACATGTGTATGACAAGGGAATCCTCCCACGCTGTGGGCAGGCATGTGAATGGGGTACAACTATTATGGAAAAAGTGTGCAGGTTCCTCAAAAAATTACAAATAGAAATTTTGTATGACCCAGAAGTCCCACTTCTAGGTCTATATCTGAAGGGATGGAAATTAGCCCCATAATACATATTTATATGAACTTGTTTATCATGGCTTTATTCACAAGAGCCAAGATATTAAAAACAATCTAAATAATCGTCAAGAGCTGAACTTTGATTAATTTAATTTAATTTTAGACAAGGTCTTGCTACTAGTCCAGGCGGGCCTCAAACTCACAATCCTCCCGCCTCATTCTCCCAAGTGCTGAGATTACAGGGTGCACCGCTGAGCTAGCCAGGCTCAGGGGAATGGGATGTTAAACAACTGGTCTATCCCAAACTGAAGGAGTATTATCCATCCTTAAAAAGTAAAGAAATGTTACTATTTATGACAAAATACATGGATCTGGAGGGCATACGTCAAATAAAATAAACCAGGCAGAGAAAAACAAACACCGTACTATCTCATTTAGGGGTGTCATCTAATAGTCAAGCTTACAGAAATAAAGAACAGGATGGTGGTTGCCAGGGGTTGGGGGGAGTGGAGAAATGACAGTCAAAGGACACTGAATTTTACTTATGGTAGATGAACACACTCCGGAGATTGACTACACACAATCGTGCCTACGGTGAACACTATCACATGGGACAATTAAGATGCCCTAAAAAGCTAGAGCTTATGTTAAGTGCCCAAACACACATGCGCACACATGCACACACACACACCAGGAGGAAACTTCAGGAAATGCTGGCTATGCTGATGGTGAATTAGATTTCATAGGTGTATGTACCCAGCTCCAAACATATATCTATACATTAAATATGCACAGCTTTCTTAGGTCAATTGTACTTTAATAAAGTATATAAGAAATTCAAACATTTATTTTAATATTGTTGGGAATGCTGAGAACTTTGGAGACTCGACTTCATTCGTTTTCTTTCATTTACTAAATATAACCTGGAAGTCCAAGGCCTTAAGACGCTGTCACACCTGTGAGCCAAGTGACCTGTCAGGTCACTCAGGTCATTCAAGTGACCTGACACTGATGAAAGTGGTACAAATGGTGACAAAGCAAGGTTCTTGTTCCTTGGGCAGACAATGACTGGTCACAAAGGGACATCAATGAGCCACTAAGGCGTTGGGTGCGATCTCAGGAGAAAGCAACTGTCCTGAGACCTGGAGGTGGAGGCAGAAAAGCTGGGGTGGGGAATGCGGCAGGGGATATCCTAATGTCCCACAAAGGAGAGCGCAGCTTCAGGTCCCCTCCTTCCCAGCTACAAGGGGCTTTAGCTACAGAGACATGGAACTAGGCTCTGTAGTTACAGAAATGGCTCCGGGTGGGAAGCTCTCCCTCCACACTGGACCCTGAGGTCTTTGCTGGGAGGCCTGCGTCGTTTTGGGCAGGGAGTGGCCACTGTGTACTGTTTAGTGTGTGGCCAGGGACAGAGCTTAGCGGCACAAGCGCCTGCCTGGCAAATGCAAGGTCCTGAGTTTGAGTCTCTGTACCAAAAAAATAAACACAATAAAATAAAATAAACCTCACTGTTCAGGATGACACTGCCGATGACCTAAGCCAGTAGTGGGGACTTGACTGCTACACCGCTAAAGCTGATCATTTGGTTGCTTCCTTATTCTTAGGGGGCTGTGCCTGAGTTCTGGAACCATCCGAAGCGCCTAGAGCGGGACTGCCTGGCCTCGGGGAGGCCCTTTGGCCAGGCCAGCTCTTGGTTTGGACCCTTGGTTTCCTTCCATCTTCCCAGCAGTCTCCTTAGGAAACCCAGCCCAGGTCAGATCCTGCTGTGCCGCCTGGAGAAGGCCTGCCGGGCAGTATTTTCTTTTATCAAGTGTGAGTGCTAGTCAAGGGCTGTCACTTATCCCACCAGTAAATACACCTAACACTTCTTTAAATGACTTTTGCTTGTTGCTACAGTTTGTCCTTCAAGGGTTCAGGGGCTGCAAGGTGGTTCCCAGCAGGGCGATGTTAAGAAATGGGAGGACGTAAGACATGCAACCTCTTGCTGCCATCGCCCCAACAAGGAGAGTTCTAGGAGGATCCCGGGTGGTTCCTGCACTCTCAAGAAAGTTGCTATCAAAGATCAGGCCTGGCCACCCCCTGCCTATTCCAGCTTTCTGCTCGCACTGTGATTTCTCCTCGGACGCATGATGACATCTACCACGAGTTCTCCACCAGAGCTGCACTGATGCTGGCACCATGCCCTGGAGCCTCCAGAACTGACTTAAATAAACCTCTTTTTATATTGTTACTTAGCCTCAGTTATTTCCATACAGTAGCTGAAAACTGACTAGTACACACCCAAGGTACAAACAATGCCAGAAACCTAGTAAGTCTCAGTTATTGTTACTACTCTTTCACTGTTACTTAAGCGTAGTATAATTGTATGGAGACTGAGTTTACCCGAACTGCTCTTTTTCTTTTTAAATCACAGAAAAATGTCAGGGAGGCTGGGGAGATAGTTCAGCAGCATAAGCACCTACTGGGCAAGGGCAAGGTCCTGAGTTCAATCCCCAGTATCAAAAAAAAAAACCCAACCCCTGTTTAGGCTGGCCAAATAGCTCAGCAGACGCAGGGGCCAGGGGTTTAATCCCTGGGCCTCCTGTGCCAGCCCAGCCCCTGGGGTGTGCTGAGACAGCGACTGAGCACTTGGGAGGCTGTAAACAGGCAGATCACTACAAGTCCGATCTAGTAGTGAGATCCTGAACACCCTGTTGACCCTTCCCTAAAAATACAGAAAAGTGTCAGGTACATGCAGCCACTCAACAAATAATTCTTCATAAATGGAACCGAACAAACCCCAAGGGACCCCTGAGAGTGGTTAGGAGTTCAGGTGTGGACACCAGCAGATGTCGATGGAAACAGCTCTCTTGATGTGTTAGCCAGGGAGCCTTGGAAAAAGTACTCAACCCCTCTTAGAGCTGCCTGCCAAATGGGAAAACGCTGGTGCCTCGGTCTCAGGTGGCTGTGGGCACTGGCCACACAAGGCTCGGAAAGTGCTTGGTCTGGGGTGGGTCAGTCCAAAAATCCAATATTCTCTAGTCAATACCACTGACTCCAAGGCTGAGAATACATTCAACTGTCAACTTCCGCTGATATTTTAGCACCATATTCATATTTTAAAGCTTTTGTAGAGATGAAAAAAAAAAAGACTTTTGTAATTATTATTTCTAAACTTGGCACACAGCTGAGTACAGAATCACTTCCCAGCCACTGCCCGAACCTTTTCCGCACAGGGCCAGACGCACTTGCAGCTGCTTGCTTTGTGCGAAATGGCACCGTACAACCTCAACACCCATTTCCTGGCCAAATAGACATTTCTTCCTGTAAGGGTCAAAGAGGAGAGGCCCACAGACCTCCACATGTTCCTCCCGCCTCTGGTCAGGGTAGGGGGTGGGTTCTACAGGGTACTCAAGTGATGCACAGTGCCACCCTGGTGTTCACATCTCTGCTGAGACTGGAGTCTTTGCCCCTATCTTGAAAAGAAACTTTCATTTCTCCAGCGAGGTTAAGGAACTTGCCTAACGCCACTGTTTATAGGTAGGAGGGGTGGGTCATAAACCTAGGCAGCCGCAATGAAGGGATCAGGGTGTCCATAATCGAAAGGTGAACAGCCTATAATGAAACTAGGATCAAGCCACCTCACCTAGAGTCCTGGGAAAAGGTCTGCTAAAAATTCATCCAGTACTACTGACATGTCATTTTGCTTTCCCATAAACTGGAAAGCTGAACACAAGGGTAAAAGGTTGCAAAGTTGCCTGGAGACCAAGGGCCCAGACGACCTAGTGTCACCTACCTCTCTGCCACCTTGGGTACGTGGAAGGGCCCTCCCCCAAGAATGCCAGGAGCTCAAGTTTACTCAGCTTTGTAAGTGCACTGCCGAACACCAAAGTCCCGCCCCTCCACCCACGCAGCCACAACCTGCTGTAACCAAGATTCTACCTAGTGGGCACCGAAAGGGTCAAACCCAAAGCTGGCAAGTGGCCATGGGTCCGGGAACCCAGGACTGTCTGATAGGGTGACCTCCCTCTTACCCACAGTGCCAGACTATACCTCTAAACCCATCCCTCCTGCCTGGCCATGCCCAAGTGTTACAGGGTGCCCTAAGACCCCAGGGGAGGACGCCAGGGAGAAGCTGCAGGAAACCATTCACAAGGGACTCTCTCAGGGGCGTGGAGAGCCCCCTCCCAACTCCCTGGGCTAGCCCTCCAGGTCACTTGTCTTCACCCCATCCAGATCCTGATCCCCACCCCCACCCTGATTCCCACTCAGACCTCCACCTCCATACCCATCCCATCCCCTATCCCTACTCAGACCCCCACCCTCACCCCGACCCCTCCCTACTCCGACCTCCACTGCCAGCCCCAACCCCACCCCAGAGGGCTCCACGTGGGCGCTGGTGGCAGAGGGAGGGGGCCGGTGGGCAGGAAGGGACGCCGGCGGATAAGGCAGGACCGAGGAGGAGCCAGGAACTACCACGTTACCGTTCCCACGCAGCCTGGGCGGCCTGCTCGGCAGCAGTCTCTGTCCGCGTGGGCAACTGTACCCGGGTGCGTTAGTAAAAGCGAAAGTAAAAGTCCCAAGCCGCCCGTCGGGGGAGGAGCCGTCCAGGCCGGAGCGGGCGGGGCGACTGACCTGGGTCGGGGCGGGAGGGCGCGGCCTGGGGGCTCGGGCTCCACACGCGGAGGCGCGATCACCACCGCGCGCCCCAGGCACTGGCTGCGCCTTCGGCCAAGAGGCTCTCTGACCCCACGGGGGCTGCGCGCGGGGGGCGGCGGACTCCGCACGGTGAGCTCTGCAGAGCTGGCCATGCGCGCGGGGCTAGGCATGCAGACGTCCCGCCGCCCGCGGCCCCAGGGGAAGCTGTGCGCCCCGGCGCGCCCCACCTGGCCGCGGCGGCTCCCGGCCCCTGTCCCGGCCCGGCGGCGCCTGGCGGACTCAGCTCCCTTGGCCCGAGGGCGCGGCCCCCGTCGCCCCGTCTGTGCTGACCGCGCGTCCCGCGCGGCCTCCGCGCCTCTGTGCCGGTCTCACCTCCCCGCGGCGGGCTCTGGTCGGGCGGGCGCGGTGTGCCGGGCGTCGCTTCTTTCCGTGGCCAGGGGCGGGTCCGAGCCAGACTCTGGTGCAGCGAATTCCCGCCAAGCGCTCCCGCCGCCGCCGGAACCTCCGACAAGCGTGGATTGAGCGCCCCCCTGTGCCGGGCTGGGTACGTGGCGGCGAGGTGGGATGAGGCCGGGCACCGTTTCCGCGGCCCGCCCAGCCAACTGGAGGAATAAGTGGAGGACAGAGGAGGCGGATCCTTTCCTTTGAAGTCTTATGAACTAGAGGTTTCCTTTCCCAGAGCAAGCAGCCCGGAGCCGATGAGCCGCAGAGACCTCAGATTTGGGTAAACTGCAGCTGGCAGCTGTTGACGCATTATGATCACTGTCCTTGGGGGAACGTTGACCCCTTCTGCAGCTCCCTTTGTTACCAACTTCTCTCCCCAGCTCTGTCCCGAACCAGCGGGTCAGTCAAGGAAGGTCACCTGGGGGAGGAGCGGGGAATTGAAGAGGGGACAAAGGACGGGAGACGCGAGAAATGGAGGCAAGACAAAGATTCTGATCAAGCCTCCTTTATTTAGGGGAGGTTCTGGGTATATATAGGGGGTGATGGAATGAGGAAGTCTCGGCTCTTGGGGGTCAGCAGGTATCTAGGCAACGGGGAGGGTGCAACCCCTAGGGCATAGCACGTGATTCACGGGGAATGGGCAAGGTGAGAAGGGCCATAAACTTGACTCAGCTGGGAATAGAATGGATACCGATTATTGGCCTCCAACACAGCTCTGCAAGAACCCCTAGGTTTCTGTTGTGTTCCTGTTGGCCGGAGCAACCAGCAAGCAGCAGCTTCCCCAGACTCCTGCTTCAGGTTATTTTGTAGCAGAATATCCCTGTTAAGACACCTCTGTCAGGGAGATGGCTCAGTGGAATAAGTGCTTCCCTGGCAAGCGCAAGGGCTGTTCTATCCCCCGTTCCACAAAAGAAAGAAACACCTCTGCAGGAACTGCTATAGGACATTCTAGAGAACAAATCTCCAGTGAGTCCCACGGGCACCAAAGCGACCTTTCTGCATCTTGCCAGCTGTAGATGTTCAGCAGGGTCTAGACCTCGGCTCTGGGGAAAGGGAGAAGTGGTGCAATGATTTATTTTTATGGGTGAAGTACTAGCCCCCATTGATGGGGTAGGGGTAAGGGCTTTACACAGGTAAAATGAGCCAACAGGGTGGACTGCAATACAGTATAACTCATCTTTATATGAAGAGATCAGTATGCAAATACTCAAAGAAACAAAACCATGTGAGGACATAGGAAGAAGATAGAGGACATCTATAAGCTGAGATGCCTGAGAAGAAATCAACCCTGCCGACACTTTGTTCTTGGACATGTAGCATCCAGAATGATGAGAAAATAAAATTTCAGTTGTTTAGGCCACCTAGCCTGTGGTACTTTCTTATGGCATCCCTAGGGATTACAGGCGCACTCTATCGCCATTTCAGGGTGCTTGGGGGGCGAGGCCATGATGACATGCTGGGGACTCGAACCCTGGCTGCTAGCATTCTGTCTAAGCAGGCGCTTTAGTTGCTGAGCTATCTGGCTGGCCCTTAATATTACCATATGTTTTGGGCAAGTATGTTTTAGAGTTTTCTTTACTCGTTACCTCAGTTCTGATCCTGTGGCCTTTAGCAGGAAAACACAGTTCTTGACTCAGAAGGAAAACTCCCCCTCACCCACAGACGAGCTACAGTCCCTGGGCCAAGGGAATGTGGGCCCAGAAGTTGGGTCGGACTCACCCGTGAGTATGATTCTACTGCACACAGTCAATGCTCAGGCCCGATGTTGCCAGCTTCCTCTGTCTTCTTCCTTTTTGCTAAGAGCACATTGGGTCTGGTTGTTCCTCTTGCCCTGTGGGCAGCTGCTGAGATCAGAGATGGGCAGACTGAGGCCTGCGGTCCTCCCTGTGGCTGTTTTTGCCCAGCACACAAGCTAAGAACGATTAAAACAAGATGCAATAGAGATAGATTATGTGTGGTCTACAAAGCTTAAAATATTTTGTCTGACTTTTTACAGACCTCTGTCTTAAACAGTACACCCCATCTCCAAATCAAGTAGTGACCTTCACCTAAGGATGATCCCAAGCCAGATGTAGGCTTGAGGAAAGACAAAATGTTTCTTTACTTTTCCTGGACGAAGTACTTGTGGATCTAGTTTATACAACCAAGAATCACTGGCTTAGTGTGTTAGGGGGAAGCCTCCAGCTTGGCCAACCTCACCAATGTTCAGCTTTCCCCAGAGCAGTAAGAGACATCTGCCTAAGCAAAGTCACCACAACTAGTGCATAGGCCTTAGGACTCTTGAGGAACTTTGTCCACAAGTCAGGGGCCTCCACCAGCCCGTGCCTACGGAACAGGTCCCCATTTAACACCATATGAATATCTCAGCACTTTCCTCTGAGACACCCGTAAGCCCTAGGGATGGAAGTGAGGATGGAATGGAAGGTATGACCTGGGAAAGTGGGAGAAGTGGAGCCAAGGCCCTGCTTTGTGAATTCTCCAGCCCGGGGGTGACACAGCATTGTGTGGAGGGGGAGACAGAACAGAACTGCATAAGGAGTGTATAGAACATAAACGATTTCCTGTTTAGTCTTGGACCCATCATCAAGATATCTCAATATGTATCTTGCAAATATTCCAAACTTCAAACATTTCTGAACTCTAGAACAGCTCTGATCCTAAACACTTCAGATAAAAGATACTCC
Source organism: Octodon degus (assembly GCF_000260255.1). NCBI lineage: Eukaryota > Metazoa > Chordata > Mammalia > Rodentia > Octodontidae > Octodon > Octodon degus. The sequence continues at coordinate 14,163,835 of NW_004524618.1, read as the reverse complement.
AGTTGTCCCATCTTGGGAATCAATCCCCATACAGACTAGCTCCCCCATTTTCTACCTTTCTGCTTCTCTCCTGGATGTACATTTTCTGGCCCCTGGGACATGAAACTAACTCTGTCATCAAGAATATTTCTATAGGGGTTGGTGAGATAGCTCAGTAAGATAAGCGCTTGCCTGGTAAGCGCAAGGTCCTGAGTTCAATCCCGGATACCACGAAAAAACATTTCTGTTGATGAGTTATTAACTATGATTGTATGAGCTATATTAAACAATGAGCACTTAATAGGAAAAAATCACAAAAATAAGACTATTATTGAGAACATTTCTATTGATGAATTCCTTGTAAGTGTATGAGTGTGGTTATATTCAACAATGAGCACTTAATAGGAAAACAATCACAAAAATAAAATATTGTATTTTTAATATTTACTGTTTATTAAAAAGCGCATCAAAATTGTCAACACTGACTGGTTTTTGGTGTACAAGTCTGAAAAAGAACTTCAGAAATAAATTCTCTATGAACTACAATAAAAATACCAATATTACTCTACCAAAAAAAAAAAAAAAATCTGAGCTTCAGTCATCACCTACAGCAGCCTGCACACGACATCAGCATGTACCACACACGTGTGTCATTACAGTGACATCACGTCTTTTGCTTTCCTGGCCTTCTTGTAGGACATCTCAGTAGCCTTGCTGTCCTTTCAGGAGGTTCTTATATACAATGTGTAGTTAACAAAAACATAGAATATCAATGAATTAAATCATTTAATTCTTAATTTGTGCTGTGAGTTTAGAATAGACATCAACATTTTCACATCAGCCGTTACTTCCTTACAAAACTTAACCACAGAAATGTGCTGGACCTGCCTGTTCACCTGTCAGCTCACCGCTGTACTCCACGGAGTCTGAGGGTAGGCTCTGCAGGCAGAAACGTTTTGTGTTACCTCTACTGTAATGATCTCTTATGAGCTCCAGTCTCAGTCCTCTAAGAAAATTTCTCTGTGATATTTCGCCCTTGTTATTTTCTTTGTACACCAGCAAGCTATTTATGTCACACACATTTAGGATCGAGTAAAACACAACCGCTGGCCACGGCTCTGTGTTCGAGTGACATTGTAGTTGCTGCATAACTCAGCAACAGCAGGTTTGTTGCTGAAAATTTCCATCTCAGGCTTCTGTTGTCAGTGTTTCCTTACCGATATTTCCTTCGGGGTTGAACGTTGACATCAGCAGTACCAGTTTGCTTTTCTTTGCCATATAGGAAGCCGATGTTATATCTTTCTGAAATTCAAAGATTGTACTATACAATTCTCTGTTTTAAAATTGCAACATTTCATTTGAAATTTCTGTTTTCTTCTTGTGTACAGTTCCTGTACTGGTCAACTCTGTGCTCTGTTTACAAAAAAAGTCAATTGGAAACTGGTAAACCAGTTGTCGAAGGTCACATTCTGGTTAGCTTGGGAGATGAGAACAAGCCTGTTCACAACATAGTCATAAGCCTGTCCGCTTGGCTTATTATTATACGCACAAGGACCTGATGGCTGAGCTCCAGGGTAAATGTCTAAAGTGAAAGGATGCTAAGTGTTTGCATCTGCAAAGGCATACATTTTTATGTCATATTTTGATTCATCACTTTTCCGTAAATCTTTCATATTTCTGAGATCGTCATGAGAAATTTGCGCTATGTAGAGAAGACCTACGGATGCTTTCCGCTCAGCTGGTGAGCTGTCATAATAAATGCATTTTTGAACATGGCTATTGATGTGTGCAGAAGGCTTTACTTGCGTTTCGGCCTGTGTGTATTTCACAGCATCCTTCGCATTTCATCTGTTACAATCTCTGACACTGAAAGGCAGTGCTGGCATTCTGTCCAATATGTTTCACCCGCAGGACCTTCACTATATTTTTGGATCTAGTTCTAACATTGGATTGTTACATTTGGTTGTGTAGCTGTTTTTCAACATTTCAGCTCATCAAATATGTACTCACATTGCCATTTTCTTCTCCCTGATAGGTTTGTTTTGTACTGGGGATTGAACTCACAACCCTAAGCTTTCCAGGCAGGCACTTATGCTGCTAAGCTATCTCCTGTTGTTTTCTGAATCAAGAAGGTCTGCACTCCCTGTGTCTGTATCAGCTGATTCTCGCTCCATTGCATTGTCACAGGAGCTTTGGCTCCCATGGCCAATGTCAGTGTTACCATCCTCCACCCACACCATCCTTCCGTTATGAAAGCATGTATTTTACTCTAATGGATCATCTTCATTGTCCCTGCATGAGTAATATGATGATTCACTTTTGACCTCCTTCAAAACTTACAAATCTGGCTTTTCATATGCCACTGGGCTACTTCTACCAGACAAATCAAAAGAAATTTTTTCTTTTAACATATCCTAGAGTGGTGTGGGGCTGTTGGACCCTCTGTGATGCTCGGGTAAACATGTAAAACCAGGTTGATGGCGCATAAAGACGAGTCCCAAATCCCAGTTTGACACATTTGCATGTGTACATACTTTTTGCTGTTCATCATACCAAGTGGGTAAACATTAGGCTGCTTCCTGTATTTCTCAGGGAAAGGTACTGAGACACACAGCCAGCTACTAGAAATCTAAAGTACAAATTCACACTAGCTATTTACGGGATGGGTCTGCTAAGTCCAGGCTAAGGCCTTGAGTCTCTTTGCATATATCTTTGCCTCAGGTTCTGTTTTCTGGAGAAGCCAGGCTAATACCCATGCTATGTGAACCACTCCATAAGGGCAGAAGAACCTTCTGTGCTCCCTGGTTTGGACTTCAGTGGCCTGACATAATCCCTGTGTCAAGGACAAAGAGGAGGAGCTATACCAAGCAGGAGAGGGGATGTGGAGCATGCACTGTGTCTATTAGTCTGCTTTTTGCTGGTGTAATAGAATACCTAACATAGTGATTTATGATGAATGGAAATATATTTGGCTCTCAATGCTGGAGACTGGGGAGTCCAGAAGCATGACATCAGCATCTGACAAGAGCCTTCTTGCCATGTCATTGCGTGACAGAAGGCAGAAAGAGCCACAGGAAAAGAGCAAGAGGGAGACCGTCTCACTGTACAACAAGCCACTCTCTCAGTTAGCACATTGATCCACTAATCACCCCTTCCTGATGAGGCTCCTGTCCAACACTTGCACTGGGAATGAAGTTTCCAACTTGTGAAATTTAGGGGATACATTCAAACCACAGCACCTGTCCAAACTGTGTCTATGTCGTTCTGGCCATGAGTATTTGCTTCTAGTCCCTTCAATTATCCCATTTCTAGTTCTATGAGGTTGTTTCTCCCCTCAATTTCTGATCTCTAATGAAGCAGAAGTAAGGGCACAGGTCAGATTAAATCTTCCATTTCAGTAGCCCTCTGTGTCTCAAATCTAGCTGAAAAGTTGTAACAGCTGTAGCCTGTAAGGACGGCCACTGGCAGGGAAGGAATGTTAAGAACCTCTTTCCTTCAATGAAAGTCATCATGAACACTCAACCCTCTAGACTGGGTAAGTTTATTCTTAGGGATTTTTGGGATTCCCACCCCATTCCCAGAAAAGGCTTGAGCAGTCCAATACGGAGCAAACCATCCAGAGTTGCTGTCCCCATTTGCTCAGGCTGCCAGCAGCCCCGCTGCCTGGGTCACATTTCTCATGGGAATGGCTCAGACTGGTGTCCCTGCTTCAAGTTCATACATAGAGAGCAGCCTTGAGTCCTGAATGGGATAACTTCCGACCTGACCCTACCCTTAGTCTCTTGTCAGTGTGACTCTTCACTTTCTTTGTAGGATCTTTCTTTTCCTGTCTGTCTTCGTGTAGCATAAACATGCTGCAGCTTTCTCTCCACCCCTCCTGGGGACTCCTTACCTAAGCAGAGCACTGAGGGCAAAGTTCACAAACTGGTAGCCTCCCAGAAAAATTCAACTGCTCATGGCTTTTTTAATTGTTTTATTCTCAGTGTTACATAATATGAATTTATTTCATAAATTCAGATTTCTAGCTTCTCTGGAAAAATCAGAACATCTGGCAATGCTAGATATGGGCATGAGGGGATTATAGATAGCCATAATTTTATCCCTGTCCTCTACAGGCATTTTGGTTTATTTCATTTTTTTCTTCCTCCCCCTCCCCCTCCTCCTCCCCCTCCTCCTCCCCCTCCTCCTCCTCCTCCTTCTTCTTCCTTTTGTGGAACCAGGGATTGAACTCAGGCCCTTGTGCTTGAAAGGCAAGCTCTTATTCTACTGAGCTATCTCCCTGGCCCCTATTTCATACTTTCATTAAAGCCTTACTGAGTACCTTTCAAAAGCCAGGCCCTGTTCTAAGCCCCAGGGATTAAAAAAAGTAGCAACAAGGACTAAGTATCCCATTTTAGTGGAAGTTGTTTTCATAGCAGCAATGTAAATTTTAAAAATAGCTACATTAATGTTTAATATTTCCAGTGGCAACAAATGCTCTGAAGATGAATGAGCAGACGGAGGGAAGAGACGATAATGAGCTTGGGGTGGGGGAGGGATAAGTTATCATTTTATATGAAGTATTCCTGCAAAGCAATGAAGTGACATTTAAGCAGAGACTGAAGGCAATGAGAGACTTACAAATCCAGAAAGAAGGATTACTGTTTTCCAGCCACCTCTAATAGGGCCTGTGAGGCAAGAGCACATGCAGAAAGGCCTTTCTGGAACATTCCAGGATAGTACACAAAGGCTAACACATCAACAGGTCTAATTTATTCTTATTTTTTCATCCCAGTAGATGATAAATACAAACTAATGTCTTAAAAAGTTTGTGCTTTCACTGCTGTGAATATTTTGGTAAATAAAGCTGAAATTTTTTTGCACAGCATATTCACCCTTCTGAAAGAGCGAACCAATCTTACTTTATTTCTTGTATTTCGGGAGCTGGCCTGTCTGCTTTAGTCATGGGATGCCTGCATCCAACTTTGCTATTTCTACCATTGGATGATGCATGGTGTATTCTTTAGGTTCTTTTCTTGGGTTATGATCACAGCTGGTGCTCAGCCACGACGTGCTGGCTGATCATACAGCAGGATTTGGTTCTCCACATAAACATGAGGCCGTTGTGAGTTCACTTTTCTATTTCGAGAAGCATGTCGGCTAGAAATACCTCCACCTTATTTCCCAGACGCATGCGTGCTTGAGTGAGTTGCCAAAATAGTCCCTGGAGTAAGTGGCAGCTTTAAAAACCAACCAGCCGCTGACTTCCAACCAGAAGGTCAGCAAAGGAAAGTGGAAGTTGGATTCTGAAGGATCAGGGTGCATACAGGAGTTTCGTTGTGGTTGGGACTTTGGAGAGTTGAACAACCATCTTCGTGCTGTTTTCTGGATTTTTTTTGTCTGTGGCCTCTCTTTGTCTTCTGTCTTCGGACTTCAAGATGAATGTACAGGCTTGCTCCAGGTGTGGCTTCGGGGTTTACCCAGCTGAGAAGATCAGCTGTATAGATCAGGTCAGTAGATAGCTCTCAGCTTTTGGAAATACAAACAGACATGGGAACTGATCTTCTGACTAGAGTTATGGGAATTGTTTTTTCAATCACAAGAAGAGTTGTACTTCCATACTTTTTTTACTTTCTAACCATTTCTAGGTCTACGTTGCCTCAGAGCAGTTATCCATTTATTTAACATACTATATTTGTGCATATAGTTTTTAATTTTTAAATCATGATCCCTAAATCTCCAAAAAATTTTTTTGACCCTAAAACACATAACAATCTAGGTTCTGGGAAAAAAAGAATTAATCAGCAGATCTTTTCTATGTGATTTCTAGATATGGCACAAGGCGTGTTTTCACTGTGAAGTCTGCAAGATGATGCTGTCTGTGAATAACTTCGTGAGTCACCAGAAGAAGCCCTACTGTCACGCGTAAGTGGGCAGAGACCCCTCCCTGACCTCCAGAGTTTTGCTTGTTTTTCTGCAAGTAGCTAACTAAAGTTTCAGGTCAAATATGCCAGGGTGAAATCCAAGGGAGGTTCCCACAAAGTGTTCACCTGTCGAAGACAGCTAATGTGGAATTTTATACGGTAGACAGCATTCTTCAAATTTGTTTAAATAAATGATTAATTCTATCCACTGTAAGGAACTTCCAATGTTAAATGTTGTCCAGAACAGTATCACCGCCACAGCTATGCACATGGAACTTTTCCAGTGTTTTTCTTTTAGATAATCTTCAAATTCTTTTCTATTTTTCACAGAGTTCTCTGGTGATTATATCCTATTGAATTTTATCTTTAAGTTTAGGATAAGTTGAGTTTATTTTAACTATAAACCTGTAAGACTTACTGCTTGGAAAATCCTGAATGTAATTATTAGATTTTACGTTTACTGATTTTAAAACTAACTCTAAGAAGAGTCATTCAATCGTCTTGAATAAAGTGCACTTCTAACTTTGATTTATATTTATTTTTTGTAGCCATAACCCCAAGAACAACACTTTCACTAGTGTCTATCACACTCCATTAAGTCTAAATTTGAAGACATTTCCAGGAGCCGTGGGTGGGGTAAGTTGGTTTTTCATTTCCAAATAGCTTTTAAAGAAAATCCGTGTGCTTAGTCACCTGTTAGGTTTTTAAGTGTCTCTCTGTGTCACCAATTCATTTCCTCCGCAGGCACAAAGTGTATTTTGGTAACAAATGGTGCCGTTTGTCCTCTTTCCACATTATACAACACACAGGCTAATCTAGGTTCCATATTTGAAGTCTTTGATCCTAATACAACCTTCGTGTTTGCTTGGCTCTGAACATACTAATGTTAGTTTATAAATAGGCCTGGCATACAGTAGATGCTTACCACATAAAACAAAGTTTATCTGGTTGAAAAATATTAAAAAGGTCCTTCTTTTCTTTCCTCTTTGATATTTAGGTATAGAAAATTAAAAGCCTCCAGTTTCATACTCTCAAGTCTCTCTGAACTCAATAGATTTTCAAGATTTTTTGTGGCCTCTGTCTCTTTAGGGTAGGACTAGGTCAAATATACACGTATTTTGATTTAGAAACGAAGTTTGGCTTTGGGGGTGGGGAGTTGGGGTGGAGGTAGACAAGAAGGCCATTTTGATAAATCTAATTTCTTTGGAAAAATCAAGAGATTTGTTGAATACCTCGCTGTTGGTTGAACTCTGGCATCTATTAAAGTGGTGAATCATTGAGCACTTAGTTTTGCAGAGGCCCAGGGAGAAGTTGCTTTATGGGATGGAGCTTAGTGGTGTTCTATAATTAGAAAATTACCCAGAAGTTGGAGGGCTGTCTGGTAATCTCTCCTCCCCTGGGATTCCCTCACTGAAGTCCCCTGGCCTCACACTCTTGCCTGCTGGGCCATCCTCCTCCTTAGAAAAGTGGGCATCAGATAGAACTACTGCCCATGCAGCAAGCTCTCTCAAGTTCCTTGTTTCACTTAAATGGGCAATTGACATCATTATTTTTATTTAACAAGTGTGTATAGCACTTATTAGAGAATCGCTTGATTCACACCATGCCTATTCATATCATACACATTACAGCCCAACGAAGTGAGTAGTGTTATTGTCCCATTGTGCTGGTGAGGAAACAGAGGTGAGAGATTAGCTTGTACATCTACTTCTAGGGATTCACATGCTTTGAAAACTCAGGGGCAAGCTGGCCATGGGGGTGCATGCCTGTAACCTAGTGTTCTGGGAGGCTGAGGCAGAAGGGACCCCAAGCTTAAGACCAGTTTGGGTACCTTAGTGATTTAGTGAGATCTTGTCTCAAAAGATCAATCAATCAAGCTGAGGAAGTAGCTCAGTGAGAAAGGCCTGGATTCAATTTCTAGTCACCCTCCAAAGTAATAAATTCACAATTCATAAGCAGTTTACAAAAAAGACTAATTCCTTTAGGAATTTGATTTTTATCTCTTGATGTCTGAGGGCAGCTGCATGACATTACAATTAATATTGAATTTAGCTCTTAAACAGTGTGCTGAAGGCTGTGCTGAGATCTGTGTGTTTTCTCACTTATTCTTCACAAGAACCCCCTGCTTCACATTGTCACATTACAGTTGAAGAAGCTGATACTCAGCTCTGTTAAGTCTCTTGTCCTGCTTCACTCAGTTCCTTAGGTACAAATCCAGGGCTGTCTGATTGCACAATTCTTGTCATGCACCCACTTACGTGTGTACCTACAGGGTGGGTACACTCTCCAGAAGCAAACAAATGCTTCTTTATGTTTTTATATATCTAGATGTCTCTGTAGTTGCGTGAAAGGAGTGGACTTACTCCTCAAAATGCTGTTTGCAGGAATTCCATTCCTGCAGAAAGACATACAGGGTCGGTATTTGCCACTTGACTTTAACCTTAGCTGCCAAGTCCACAGTACAAGCATGTAGCAGGTCACATGATATTTACCTCTCTTTGTAGTGATCTCACTTTCTTTCTTTTTTTTCCATAATTTTATTGAGAAACAAATAGCAATGAGACAGTTTCAAACCAAATTGGTAGGACAGTTTTAATGATTAACACATTGTATACATTCTTCCTAGTGGTTAATTGCTGTACAAGATGCAGACTTGATATCCTATTTACAAACACCATTAAAACAAATCCCTCTATTCATAAGAGAATGTAGCTATATATCTATCCTGACCACTTTGAATACACAGATACAAAATGGACATTCATCTGTATCCCCTTTTTTTGTTAAGTTCCATCATTTAAATATTATAGGTGTGTAAACTCAGCAAAATATTCTAAAAGAGTCCAGTAGTCCATAATAGTATTGGGTCTTCTGCTTGACTGGCAATGTCAGAAATTGTTGACCTGAGTCCCCTACTGCTGAACATAACAGCATGGCTTTACTTCTTATACTTCGTTTTTATACTTTTCTGCTGGATGGTTAAGACCAAGGTAAAGCATGACCTATGCAACAAGAGTTGTGGCTTTTGGGTCTGATAAGGTCAGTGAAATCCCCTCAGGATTTATCCTGAGATCCTGCACCTCAGATTGTAGAACCTTTGTCAGTGTCAGCCATGTGGATGAGTCACGGCCATTGCTTGGCTGATCTCACTTTCTTTTAACTGTGATGACAGACCCAACCTTGTAGGTGCCTAGGATTATCACCGGTTCTATTTCCAGCCATGGGCAATGTAAGGAGCTTCCCAGGAGGCCTCTGTGTGTTTATCTGTTTACATCTATGTGACCATGTGACTATTTATATGTGTATGTATGTGTGCATAAGGGGAGAATGTTTATGTGTGTATGCAGATCTAAAGATGGTGTATACACATACATATATGTGTATGTGTATTTGTAATATGTGCACAGGTATATAAATGTGTATCTACATATATATATATATATATTGGATATATATGTGGTTTATATGCATATATGCGCACATGATATATGTAATGTGTCTGTAGTGTGATAATACACATACATGTGTATGTGTATGCATGCATACATGTGTGCACATGGTGTGTGTACATATGTATAGATGCATGCATACATATATGTATGTATAAGGTGTGGGCCTACACAAGCACATGTGTGTATGAACAAACAGTTAATTACTGAGAGCCCTTTTACTTCTTTTCCTAGAAGGAAAACCTGAAATGCACAACCACATCCCATCTAAGCCTCAGATCTTACAATTGTAGTGAGGGTGTGATAGGTTACTTCTATTACCCCCTTGTCTCTCTGAGAACTTTGGCAGCTGATGGAAAACCAAATTCATTGTACATGTGATAAAAATTTCAACAAAGAAGAGAAGGGATGCTTCTGTGGTAGTGACAATGGTGAAGAGTAAAGACTATGAGCTAGCATTTGCCACAGATTTATGGTTTCTTAGATGTCAAATTTTTAAAAAGTAAATATTCACTAAGACAGAATTTCTTGTTTGGTGGGTGTGAGTAGAACTTTTAGAGAATGAAATATCTACATTCCCATCTACTTAAAGAGAGAACCTTTGGCCTTACTGTGAACCTTACCAGTAATGTATGGCTTTTCCCCTCTTCCTTTGCTTAGAGTATCATGATTCTCCAGAGAGATCTCTGGCGTGACAGATTCGCACTACAGGGAGCAAATGCCTCCGGGAAGTGGGATGGAATTCCTTAGGTATAGGATTCTCTAGGGAAGTGGTGAGACATTTGGTGATTATCTGGAGACATTTGGAATGGCCATGGTCAGGATGGGGGAAATTCTTACATTTGTTGGCTAGAGACCAGGAGTCTGCTAAACCCTCAGAACTGCTTGAGGGACACCTGCTGCAAAGATTTAACTGGCTGTGCATATCTGAGATCCTGCCTTCAGTCTGTGATGTTCCCAAAGGCAAGGAAAATGTTTCTGAAGCCTTCATTTATACATTTAAAAATATATTAGAGCTACGTTAAGCAACCTCAGCCATAGCAGTCCTAGGAATTCAGTGACAGAAAGTGATAGTGAGCTGGAATCCTGGGTTTTAATTTTGTCTTGCTTCTTTTTTGTCTATAAAGGCAAGAATTTAAACTTCAGCATATGAAAATTTCATATTTCTGGGCCTCATCTCAGACTTAATAAATTTTGATAATTTTCTAGTTTTTATTTACTTATTTATTATTTAAGAATATTTAGTTGTTGCAGGGTCTCACTTTGCAGCACAGATCCATGGTGATCCTCCTGCTTTCAGCCTCCCCAGTGCTGGGATTACAGGCTTGTGCTACTATGCCCAGACTCTGGCAGGCTCAGCCTGCCCTGGGGGCGGGGCTGGCACAGCATGTGGTGCCAGGATCGAACCGCAGTCCTTATACTTGCCTAAGCTAGCCTAAGCAGGTGCTTCAGTCTGCTGAGCTATCTTGCTGGCCCTGAGTTTTCCCCTTTATCGTTAGTCTTTTTTTATGATTTCCTTAAGAAATCTTTCCTTGTCCCAAGTCATGAAGCTGTTACCTTGGCAGTTCACTGCAAATTGACCAATGTATGTGACATAGCTGTTACTGTGCTACTGGATGCCATCTCGGCTGAAATCTTCCAGTGTTTTGTAGACACTAGAAGATCGATTCTAAAATTGATTTGAAGATATAAGGGCTCTCGAATATCTAAAAATCTTGAAGAACACAATTTAAGGATTTAGTGTATTGTACTTCATGATTTGCTCTAAAAGCAGTACTAATTCACTCAGTGCAGGATTGGCCCTGAACAGAGAGACCAGTAGTCCAAGAATTGAGTTGCCTATTTGTGTATGTTCGCTTCCATTGTGACAAATTCACCACTACTGTCCAATGGAGCAAGAACGATCTTTCAGTAAGGTGCTAGGAGGATTGCACGTTCATATGAAGAGAGTGAACCTTGGCTCCTACCTCACAGCCATGAATGAGAACCAATTCGGGGTATGTTGTACATCAAAATATGAAGGTAGAGTTATGTCATCATGTGGATGATATCCTCATGAAATTGGAAGACCAACATTTTACCAAACTAAAGTAGAGAACAATGACGCACATTGCGCTCTGAGTCGACTCTGGCCTGGACACTTTGGGGGTGTGTGTTGACGTTATCTTACACATTTAACCTACACTCCTCAATAGAGCTCAGCACACAGCAAGAGCTCAGTATGTGACACCTGGCTGGTGGCCCGGATGAAACCCAGAAGTATGGACAACGACCGTGCCTTGGACAGCAGTGAAGATGCTTTGCATTGAGACTTGGAGAAGATCCTCCAGTCCGAGCTGTATATTACTGACGAATTTTTCTTTTCTTCTCGGATGGGAACATTGCTGACATCATCCTGTGCAGATCTGTGATCAAGGAGATGATAAGCACTTTAAGTCGGTTTTCCACTGGGACATGAAATCCAAGGATGGGCTGAGCGGACCCGACAGGCAGCCACTGATGCGTGAGGTGAGAAAAGAGGAGTAAGTGGGGTTAGGTGAAGAAAGGACGACACACGACACCAACGTGCTATGTGTGCTACGAGTGCAACACTGCTCAGTTTTCTTTTATTTGAGGTATAATTCCAGCTGTCCACAGGAGACCTTTGTCAATGTGTCCTAGAAAGTGCTGTTTCTGCTCCAGTCCAAGTTCACTGTAAAAAATTGTCCTGTCCAACCACTGTGCTGCTGTCCCTGGGAACACTTGTCCAGACTTGAGACCAATGCTGCCCTTGCGTCCCTTGTCACCTCATGCTGCCCCAGCCCTCTCATCCTCATCCCCATGTTCCTGCCGGGACTCAGGGAGGCCCCGCCATGCTGTCTTTTCCTCTTGCACATTTGCCGCTCCCCAGCCTCACTTGTGCATGCTGGTCACACACAGCTTCTGGCATGTGCCTGACTTTTGCTGCCACCACTCTCTGTCCCTCTTGCCTTTTTTTTTTTTTTGGCGGTACTAGAGATCAAACTCAGGACCCTGTTCTTGCCAGGCAGATCCTTGTGTGCCTGAGCCATATCCCTGGCCCTGCATCTAACTTTCTAGTGCTTAAGTTTGGGCTCAGCTACTACCTTTAGTGAGGGAACCTGACTGAGTTATTTAACTTTGCTTCAGATTTTTTTTTTTTTTTTTCCCGGAACCAGGGATTGAACTCAGTCCCTTGCACTTGCCAGGGAAGTGCTTATTCCACTGAAGCAATCTCCCCAGCCCCTTTGTTTCAGTTTTTGTGAAGATTAAAAGAATAGCTACTGAAAGTATTTGAATAGTTTTATTTTTTAATTTTATTTTACTTTTTTTCTGTATTTTAGGGAAGGGTCTACAGGGTGTTCAGGGTCTCACTACTAGATCAGACTTGTAGCGTTTCTCCTGTTTACAGCCTCCCAAGAGCTGGGATTACAGGCACACAACACCATGCTAAGTCTCAATCACCATCTCAGCGCGTGCCCCGGGGGGCGGGGCCGGCACGGGGTGGGGGTGGGGACGGGAGGGGCGGGGCCGGCATGGCAGACCTGGGGATCGAACTCGTGCGTGTACTTGCAGGTGCTTTAATTTGCTGAGCTATTTGGCCGGCCCCTTGAATATTTTTAGACATAATAAATACTGGCTCTTATTACTTTATTGGTATTTATATATGTATATTTCTTTCTATTGATTTTTTTTTCCATGAAACAATATGTATTATTTCACAGTCTGTGGTTTTCACTCAACAAATATCTTGGAGATAATTCGCCATCAGCATCCATTAAGTGTATCCTTGGGTATACCATGGATGCACTGCTCAGAATGTATCAGAGTTGCTTTCTTGTTGCTGGGACAAAGTACTCCATGCTCACAAGTCAAAGGAGGAAAGGTTTATTTTGCTCACTGTTTGCAAAGGTTTCGATCCATAGTCAGCTGGCCCAAGGTAGGGCAGCTTGGTGGAGGAGAAACAGCACATGGTGTGGCAGGGAGGAAGCTGAGGAGCCATCAAAGGCAGGAGGAAAGATGCATCTTCGCGGGCCCCACCCGCAGTGACCTGCCTCTTCTCAGCAGACCGCACCTCCCAGCATCACACCCAACTATAAACCCATGAGTGGACTAACTCAGTATCCGACACCCAGACTCCCAGCATCACGCGCATGATCCAGCCACTCCCTGAAGGCCCAGCTGTGAGCTCGTGGAACTGCGATAAGGATTTTTTTTTTCACTCCGAATGCCTTCAGGGCAGGTTTGGCTGGCTTGAGTTGTGGGGATCGAACCACAGCATCCTGAGCCTGACTGCTTTGTTGAAGCAGCCACTTAAAGAACTGAGCTAAGGGGCAGGCCCCCTAGCTGGTGGAACTGTGGAGGGCAATAGATATAAGCATCACAGAGCACCTGTCACATAACTGTCCTGTTATTGGGCAAGGGCGTTGCCATTATTTTTCTCTTACAAAGCTTTTTTCTTGCACAGTTGTCCCTTGTTTATGGCATCCTTTAGGCAGAAATGAGTATTTCTCTAGAATAGATAATAAAAAATGAGATTGTTGGATCCAAGGATGTGTAGCTTCTCAATTTTCATAGAAACTATGAAATTCCTTTCCAAAGTGGCTGTGTGCTTTCAGATGGACTGTGAGAATCTGTGCTTCCCCACACTCACCAGAGCTTAGTATCACGGGGCTGGATCTGCATGTTGTTTCAATTCAGACTTCCTGCTTGCTAGTGTGGTTGACTAAATTTTATACACTTTTCCAGATCTTCAAGGCTGGGCTCTGCCTGTGTGCTTCCCTTGAGGGCAGGCCACATTCTTGGAATTTCTTTAACAAATATTTATTGAGTGTGCTGTGTGACAGGCACCACCCCAGGTTTTGGAGGCAGTCTGTGATAAGGCATGAAAATCCCTTCTTTTGTGGATCTGACCTGTGGAGTGTGTGTGTGTGTGTGTGTGTGTGTGTGTTCATGTGTATGTGTATGCATGTGTGCCTTCTTTTTCTCATTGTCCCTGATAACTGACCTTTGTCCTGGAGGTCCAGCTCAAATTCCATCTTCCTGCCAAAAACAGGACCCATCTCATACAGGGTGGTTTTTTTAGAAATTCTTGTGTTCAATATACAAATGTTTTCTAAATACTATTTGTTTCCTGTGTTAGGTTCATCTTCAAAGGTAAATTATAAATATCTTAAAAGGGAAATTTTGTCTTCTTTTCTTTTTTCATTGTCAGTTGCCAAGCACATAAGGGGTAGTAGGTTTCTGAAGTTTGTCTGATTAATGTTGATCCATCTCAGACATCTATAGGGATGTCTTCCTGCCTGATTTCAGGGCAGTGATGCAGAGAGAAATGCTGAGATCTGTTTGAAGTTTTTCTGCAATATCAGCGAATCTCAGAAAATTCAATTATTCAGGATTTGAGGTCATTTTCTAGTCAGAAGACATGAGCATTTGAGTTAGCTCAGACATATAAACTAATAGGTGCTAATAGCCTAGAGAATGTCTTACTTTGCTAACATATGTGCCTTGTTGGGAGTATGGGGTAGAGCTTGGGCTTTTGCCAACCACATGTGTGTGGTGTGTATTTGTACTCACCTTGGTGCTTCCTTTATAGGGAGGCTACTGGCCTGGATATGGGGAAGGCAATGCCTGGTGCCCAGGGGCTCTGCCAGATCCCGAAATCGTAAGGATGGTTGAGGCTCGACAAGCTCTTGGTGAGGTAAGGGCAGTAGAACGTACTTTAAACAATTGGTTCCACAATTGGATTAAATGTTCCTGTATTTTTAAGACTGTGGTAGATAACATATTGTGCCTTTCCCCAAAGATTCCTGTGTCCTAATCTCTGGAGTCTATGTATGTCTTACATGTTCAGGAGAATTAGCAGTTAAGGATGTTGAGATGGGAAGACTGAAGATTCTTAAGGTGGGCCCCGGGGGGAGGGAGGTGGCCAGAGTCGGAGAAAGGTGCAGTGATGGCCGAAACAGAGGTCGAAGCCATGTCAGGAGGGAAACAGAAAGCTGCGGGCCTCTAGAGGACAGAAGAGGCAAAGAGATGGCCTTTCTTCTAGAAGTAATAATCCCTAATGGCTCACTTTAGACTCCTGAGCTCCAGAACTGTCAGGGAGACCTTAGCAAGTGCTCCAGCCAGAAGGCAATTCCAGCCTGATAGCAGGAACCCTTAGCTCGTTGCCCACGTGCCCTCTGGCCCTCCCCCAGACACTTACCATTTGCAAAATCAGTTTTGGAAAATCCTGTTTTCCAAAAACAGGAAATTCATCCAGGCAATTTTTCCTTTAGGAAAGGGAAAGAAATTACTAAAAGCACAAATGCCGAGGCGATATCTCTTCTTAGGAAAACTAACCATCTACAGGTGATGAGGAACAATTAAGATATTTGACTCCCAAAGTTCTGGATAAGTCGCAACAGTCTCTTCCATCAATTGCTAGGTTATCATAGCCTGGAGTGAGAGGATACTGGTGGGGTTGTGCCAGGATCCACAAAATCTCATCTAAGTGTTGAAGAGGATCTCTTTTGACTTGGAGAACATGACTTTTTCCATTATTTATGATGTATAAAAATCGCCAGTCGAATGCCACGATCAAACTTATTCCAAGTGGTTGGCATGTCCCCAAATAATGAAGCCAGGTTCGCGGCAGGGCTTTGGGCTCTCACCCTGCACCTCACACTGTTCTCACGCTGAGACTGGTTCTGGCCAACAGGAGTACACGGAAGACTACGGACGGCAGAGCGGCAAGGGGAGCTTTCCAGCCATGATCACGCCTGCTTATGAAAGGGCCAAGAAAGCCAACCAGCTGGCCAGCCAGGCGAGTGTCCTGCTGCCAAGTGCCGTCGACTGTGCTTATGGTTGTCACTGATTAAGCCCTGAGGTTCACAAGGAAGACGTTTTAGCAAGTGTTTTTAACACCAGGGCTGTTGCTGTTGTATGGAGAAAGCTATGCTCTTACCTTTTTCCTCCCATTTATCTCCCGTCCCTTGATGGGGCCACATTTCACAACATAGAGAAAAGGCCGCGTAACTCATCTCAAGATCCAAACAATTTCTTGAGACTGCTGATTTTTATTACCTGGGTGGCAGAACTTCCTGAAGGGTGGTGTAGTTGTTGGTTACAAGTTCAGATTTTGGAACCACAAAGTTGAGACTTGATTCCTGGTTCTATCATGTATTAGCTGGAGGGTCACGAACATTACTTAACCTCTCTGTTCCTTGGCTTTTCACTTGTAAGGGCGGGTGTGGGGGGACACATTTTTCACTGGATGTGATTGTTATAGAGATTAAGTCACTATTTGTTAACACCTAGAAGTATCTGGCACCCTCTTGAATATTTATTTAGAGATAGGGTTTCACTATGCAGGTCAGGCTGGCCTTTCACTTACTTTGTAGCCCAGGCTGGCTTTAAACTTATGGTGATCCTCTTGCCTCAGCCTCCAAGTGCTGGGATTATAGGCATGAGCCAACATACCTGGCACCCCCTTAAATTTAGCACATTAATATCAGTGCTTGGGGGACCATAATAAATTTGCCACAGGTTTGAGTTGCCTGTAGACTGACAGCATAGCTTCAGGAGAGTTCTCTGGAGGTCTGGCCTTGCGCAACCTTAATTGTGTGGTGTCTCTCCATCAGGTGGAATACAAGAGGGGGCATGACGAGCGCATCTCCAGGTTCACCACGGTGGCAGACACTCCGGAGCTGCTGAGGGCGAAGGCTGGGGGACAACTGCAAAGTGACGTAAGAAACAGGGGTGACCAGATGCAGTGGTCTTCACAGAAGATTCCTTATTCTTGTCTTACCTGGAGGAAGAGGGAGGGAGAATGCAGCAGGCATCTGAGTCCCATGTGGGTATCAGGAAGAGCTTTCCAACATGAAAGATGCTCATCTGGGTCCAGGAAGCAAGCTAGCACAGACCCTACTGAAACCCTTTAAACTGGAAACCCTACATCAGATGAATTCCAAGCCAAATGTAGCTGATTGATCTGGTTAATTGCCACTGTAAACGTACAAAAAGAATTTCAAAATAATTTTTGCCACTTGCCTTTTTTTTTCTTCATTTTTTGAGGTCTTACTGAAACACACATAAACCTGTACACAGGCTGTCTACTTGTTCTCTTCGCTGCGCAACCTG
The DNA here is from genome assembly GCF_000260255.1 of Octodon degus. NCBI lineage: Eukaryota > Metazoa > Chordata > Mammalia > Rodentia > Octodontidae > Octodon > Octodon degus. Next base: position 14,146,386 of record NW_004524618.1, on the reverse strand, counting down.
GCATTGGGATTGGTGACTCGGATGGCTGGTTGGGTTGTTCTTTCCACGATGGCCTTGCAGTTCTTAGAGATGTTGTGAGCAATCTCTGCTCATAAGACGTGTTGCACACCAGCAGCACCTCCAGCTCCTTAACATTGTGCACCAGGAACTTCCGGAAGCCACCGGGTGGCGTGTGCTTTGCCTTTCTGTTACTTCCATAGCCCATGTTGGGCATCAGAATCTGGCCCTTGAACCTCCTCCACACCCTGCTGTCGATGCCTCTGGGTTTCCGCCAGACATACTGGTCTGCCTGGTGCCAGATGAACTTCTTGGTCCTCTTTTTAGCGATCTTGGGCTTCATGAGGGGTCTGAGGGCCACCATAGTGCCAAGTGGGAGATGGCTGCCACCTCCGTAGGCAGTGCTGAGGAAGAGCGTCACCTGCCTTTCCACAGCCCATGTGCATACAAAGGCCAAGCAGTATTATTGTTCCGAATGGGAGGTTGAAGTACAAATCTAGCTTCACCTTAGTAAGCAGTTTCCATTTTCTTGGCCTGGGTCTGGGATTGAGAAGCCTCTTTGGTCTACCAAACTTGACTGTAGCTCCCCAAGGGCAGACTTCGCTGTGCCCAGCCCTAAGGATTGGCCCATATCAGGTGCAATACAAGTATATTCTCAGCATGCACTTTGACACCTTGAGTGTCTCCAAGTGCCAGTTACCCTGTGCTAGGTACTGGGAATTAAAAGGTAAGCCAGATGTCCATGGTTCATCAAGCTATAATCCAATTATGTGCCATTAGAACTGTGGCAGGGTGGGCAAGGTGTCATGAAGCCCCTAGTAGAGCACCTCACTAGGGTCCTCTGATGATGGTGGGATTTGGCATGTGATTTTCTTTTCCTTTTCCTTTAAACTTTTTTTTTTTCAGGTGAGATACACAGAGGACTATGAACAACAAAGAGGGAAAGGCAGTTTTCCTGCCATGATCACACCGGCCTATCAGATAGCCAAAAGAGCGAACGAGCTGGCCAGTGACGTAAGTGCGCACAGCAGTGTTGCCACAGTACAGAGGAAGCAGGATGTTAACCTGAGCCTAGTCGTCCCACTTCCTGTCTACTTTTGGATGCTCTCTGGAGCCAAGAAGTAGTTTCCTTCATAGTTTCCTATGACTTACCATGATAATAACCTAGCATTCCTGTGTCTAAGATGTAGTCCCTAGACCGAAGCATAAGAAGAACATTCCACAAGGCTTTCATTTTTAACTCTTCCGGGTGTGGAAGGCTAAATTCATTTACTTTTTCCTTTCCCTCCCATTCAGGTGAAGTACCATCAACAATATCAGAAAGAAATGAGGGGACTGGCTGGGTCAGCCCCTGGGGCTGAGGGCGTGTTGACCAAGGAGTGTGAACACCAGTATGGCCAGGTATGTTACACAGTAGCTCCCTGGGAGGCTGGCCTTTTCCAGGGCCAGTTTTCAGTTTTTTTTTTTTTTTTTAATAATTTTATTGAGAAACAAATAGCAATGAGACAGTTTCAAAAACTGATTACTAGCACAGTTTCAATAATTAATACATTGCATATTGTTGTTGTAGTGGTTATTCATTGTACAAGATGCAGACATGATATCCTGTCCACAAACACTATTAGAATAAATCTCTCTATAAATTGAATAAAGAGAATGCTGCTGTGTATCTATCCTAACTACTTTGAATATCCAGATACAAAATGGTCCTTCATTTGTATCCCCCTTTTTTGTTTAGTTTTGTCAGAGAAGGGTATTTCATTGTCATTTAAATATTGTAGGTGCATGAATTCAGCAAAATATTCCAATATAGTCCAGTAGTAGTGTGTTTTCCATAAGACTGGTAATGTCAGAAGTTGTTGACTTGAGCCTTTTACAACTCAGCATGTTAATATGGCTTTACTTTTTATTCTTCCATTTTTATACTTTTCTGCTGGATGGTTAAGGCCAAGATAAAGCAAGACCTATATAACAGGGATTTTTTTTTTTTTTTGCTCCAAATGCCTTCAGGGCAGGTTTGGCTGGCTTGAGTTGTGGGGATCGAACCATAGCAAGCTGAGCCTGACTGCTTTGTTGAAGCAGCCACTTAAAGAACTGAGCTAAGGGAAAGGCCCCCAAGACCTATATAACAAGAAATGTAACTTTTATATCTGATAAGGTCAGTCAAGTCCCCTCAGGACTTATCCTGAAACCCTGTAGCTCAGATTGTAGATCCTTTGTCAGTGTCAGCCATGTGAATGAGTCATGGCCATTGGCCTCATATTGTACCTTAATTTTTCTCTCCATGTGACTCTCCTTAGGCACACACTGCATCATCAATCACTTTCCTCTGTGGCCCCATAATCTCCTTGATCAGAAAATCATTTGGGACATCACTGAGTTACAGGATGTTACAGTACCAGCTCTCCTGTGTCCTGAGTCTTCACTGACCTTGAAAGGCTAGGGCCAAAATGTTGGCTTTCCTTGCAGCTCTTCTTTTTCTCTAATTTTTGGTCTACAAACTTAGGTTGTTAACCCTCCAGAAGAGAAGCTTATTGTTATTACCCTACAACATAGGCAGTTGACATTTAATCAGGCTTTATCTTTGTTCCATTTAAGAAAAGTACATTTTCCAGGCCAGAGAGTAGCAAGTAAAATTATACAAGGTCCAACTTGATCTGCTTAGGGAAACAAGTTATTAAGAGTAAGGCCTTCTTATGTTCTCGTGGAAGAATACTCCCAAGGACAAAAACTGGCCATGTTTAGCTCATCCCTGCTGTGTGCTATATGAAAGGGTCACAATGCATGTCTTGAAAAGTACTGAGCATTTCACTGAGTAATAGGGCTCATTTCTTTAGAAGGTTAAATTCCTTATCTAGGTTGCTAGATAAAGCAATATGACAGAGAATGCAAATCTTGACCCTAATTTATTTTTTGAGCGAACTCCATCTTGTTATGGAGTATGAAGGCTGAGGTGACAGTTATGAACTGATTTTTCTTTGCATTTCCCTCTGTATTTTCTGGCCAAGTGTAGTAGGAAAAGGGAAATACAGTTTAATTTTTTTTTTTTTTTTAATTTTAGGGAAGGTCTACCGGGTGTTTAGGGTCTCACTACTAGATTGGGCTCGTGGTGATCCACCTGTTTACAGTCTCCCAAGAGCTGGGATTACAGGTGTGCACCACCACGCCCAGTCTCAGTTGCCATCTCAGCACACTCCAGGGGGCTGGGCTGGCACAGTAAGCCCAGTGATTGAACCCCCAGCCCCTGTGCCTGCTTGCAGGCACTTTAATCCACTGAGCTATTTGTTGGGTCCTGAAATACCGTTTTTTCAAGCTACAAGTAAAGAATATTGGAAGAGCAAGTCTGTGTGCTGAAATGCTACTTGCAACTTGGCACAGCGTGAATTATTTGTACTATGTAACAAGCATGGCCTATAAAAAGAAACCACAAAGAACTAACGTCTGTCTTTAGAAGAACTGGTTGTCACACATGAGCAAACACTTGTGTGAGTCTTAAGGTGGGTGTACGTGAAGATGGATTGTGGCCCGTTTGCAAATATCTGCCTGAGAAAAATCTACTTAGTTTTGCATTATAAAGGCCATTCCATCAAATTGTACAAGCTGATTAAATGATCCCTCACTGAATTAAACTCAATGAAAAGATGTTTTTATTGGTTTTATGTCAAATATATTACTTAGAAGGCTCAGGACAACTTTTAGAAATCCATTTTATTAAAAGCAATCTGGCTTTTACATTTGGGAAAATATGTTGTTATCTCTTGCAGTGTTCTGCCTGCCGGTAGTCATCTGCCACCCACAGAACTTCACATGAGAATCAAATGTCCATATGCATGGATGAACTGAAACTCGATAGTACCTTGGCTGATTCTTTTTAACTTTTTTTTATTTTTAAGGGAAATAGTATAAAATTAGGTACAATACAGAATTGCACTAAACAAAATAATAGGAATTCAACAATGGTTGTTATATTACATATTGTTCAAATGATCAGATTTGTTGTTCAGATGATCAGATATAAGCATGCAAAACTGGTCAAAAAGGTTACACAAAGTTAGAATGAGGAGAGAAGAAAACATTTAAGCTTTGACTGTTCCCTTCAATAAACCAGCAGAAATCAGCTCATTTTTTATTATTAGTATGCTCTGATGTTTCCGGGCTTGATAATAACAAAAGCAAGAATCAAAAAAGGTGCTGTTGATGGCACTGTTAGCCGCTGTGCAAGGGCACTGTCCGGCGGGTGTTCTAGGCACTGTGGAATCAGCATGACTTGCCGAGGCGTGAGTAGGAGGGAGAGAGAGAGAAGCAGGCAGGCAGATAAACTATAAATATCTGTAGGGCCCTAAATGCCATGTAACTCATTCTTTATGATGACTAAATAGACTTACAAAAAAACAAAAAAACAAAAAAAAAAAAAAAGAAAGAAGACTGTATGATGTAATCAACTTATTATTTGTAACCAATCAACTTCTTAACAAGATAAGGTATGTTACAAAAAAATTCACAGAGAGAGAGAGAGAGAGAGAGAGAGAGAGAGAGAGAGAGAGAGAGAGAGCGCACTATAAATACAAAGTAATGGAACAGGAGGGGAAAATCATAGAATAGATTGCCAAGGAATTTGAGAAACTTTTAAAAAAGTTTTCAAATATTCTGGCAAGCAAATTAAAAGGAGCACTTAGGCTGAACAGTTTTCATTATTGAGTAAAAGGAAGCTAGACATTTTAATTTGACCCAATGGCTGTATTTTAAGCACACGTGTGTGCCAGAGCGCAAGCCGGTGCTGGCGTGGGCAGGTGCCTGCCTTAGCAGAGGCCCCTGAGAGATGGAGTTGTGCGTCAGGGGATCACAGTAGGGGCTGTTCCAGTGTTGTGGGCAAAGTGCAGCAAGAGGTCGGATCAGGAAGCAGGACACGCTGACCCAGGCAGGTCTGGGATTGCGGAGGCCTTGGGAACTTCTGAGAGAAGGATGTATCCGAGCAGGTCTCGCAGTACATCAGCCAGCCAGGGAAGGGTTACCCGGGTCAGGAAACAGTGTCCACAAGAAAGAAGGCTTCCCTCTGTGGGAGTGGTAGGATGGTATGAGGAAGAGAAAGGAGAGATTAAGACTGATACTATGCTCCGTATACTTTATTACACATTAGTTCCCGCTTTAGGTCGTCCAATGGCAGTTTGAAGCTTTCCACCCCCACCAAATGAAAGGAATATTATAGAACTTGCCTTCTGGTTACAGCACACACATGAGTGGAAGGAGTAGGACTTGAGATGTCAAAATATCCCCCTGTGTATATGTGTCGTTGAACCTAAGGAAGGTAGTGTTTGAGACCAACCAGGCAAAGGACTTTCCCAGTATGTAAGCCGGGAAGCAGCGTAGTCCACGGCAGCACAGGATTGGGTGACTGGTAGAACATCTTGAATTATTGGATGAAAATAATAATACCATGAGAATGGTTATCATTTATTCAGTGCTATGTATTTGGTGTCAGGGAGTGGACCCAACTCAGGCTCCATCCTCTTAGCCCTTGGCCACCATACTATGTAGTTCCTATGGCATCATGGGAATTCCCACTGTGGGCAGATGTCTATGGACGGGCTCTTTGGGCAGTCACTGCTGATCCCCACGCATTCGGAGAGGTGGGGATTACTGATCCAAGATTTCGTTTGGCTCAGCAGGGTTACTTGGAGGAATGTGAGGAGCCCAGGGGAAAGGGCAGCTTCCCAGCCATGATCACTCCAGCCTATCAGAACGCCAAGAAGGCCAATGAGCTTGCTAGTGACGTAAGTACCACGGGTGTGGGGGCGGGGGCAATGGAGCCACAGAGGAGGCTGAGGGGAAGTGAGACTTACAGGCTGCACTTACTGAGATTGCATACAGGTGCATGTATTAGGGCTGAGCTGCAGTAGAATGGTAGCCTCAGTTCCCATCCAAGTTTCCCATCTCTCCTTACTGTATCGAGAGTCACTGGCCACTTTAATTTGCTTCTGAGGAGCCTGACGTGGACAAATGGCACAATTTACCTGAGATCATTTGACCAAGAAATTGCTTGGTCCAACCAGATCTGGGATTAAGAGAACCTGCACCAAAGAGCCATTCAGAAATTGAGCATTTTTTGGGGAAGAGCTGATTAAAATGAGCCATAGTCTTATCAAACTGGATGTAACGTAATGATAAGTGATTTTATCTGTAGAACACAAACTAGCTAGAAGTCCCAAAAGATAGACTATAATTAAACTTGATAAGTCGTGATGTTCTCTGCAGATCTTAGCTTGGCTGTGTGAGCTCGATCTCAAATGAGAAGCCAGTGTCATTTCAGGTCCTCTGTCCATCACGCCAGCTGTTGTGCAGTTACTACCCACGTAAGCAGAACAGCCCCACATTGCTAACTTCCCCCTCAGCCAGCCAGAGGAGCGGGGGTGTTGAAGCCTGGGGCAGGATGGGGTTGGCATGACGTCCTTTGCTATGACCATTTTAAGACTTTCTTCACATCAAATCAGAGTGTAAGAAGCGTGAAAGGGCCGGTGCATTGCCAATAGAAAAAACACTGAATAGTTTATAGATTTAATAAAGATAAAAAGTTCGCATGATGTTTTTCCTTGTGAAACTTCTACTAAGTAAATGTTGATGTTAAATCCTAAATAATTTGGAGGAGATTTGTCTCACAGAGCACAGAAACAGCAACTCCAGACCCACTTTGTGTATTTCTTTCAGATAAAATACAGGCAGGACTTCCACAAGATGAAAGGTGCGGCGCGTTACCATGCTCTCCCAGCCCAAGACAACCTGGTTCTCAAACGGGCTCAGTGTGTGAACAAACTTGTGAGCGAGGTGCGTGTGGGCGTGTGTGTGGTCATCACACGAATGTGTTGTTGCCCTTTTATCTCTTAGAGAACAAATGGGAGTGATCCTATCCTAAATAAAGATGCCACTTAAGAGTGTGGCATGTATTATGTATGGATTAGAAATTTCCAAAGAATGGCTATGCAGTAAAATGAAATTAATAAGAGGGCCTAGAACCAAATAAATTAAATTTTTCTCAGATAGCTCATAAGTTTTTTCCCAGCTCTTAACCAGGCTATTGATGCTCAAAGTGCCAAGCAATGGATTTCTAGTCTCCATAAAGTGTCTGGAAAGACCCAGCTTTTAAACATGTCATTAATATAGAGTGGAAAGCAAAGATCAGAAGGAACATCTCAAGTGCCTTAAAGTCAGTGAAATCCCCTCAGGATTTATCCTGAGATCCTGCACCTCAGATTGTAGATCCTTTGTCAGTGTCAGCCATGTGGATGAGTCATGGGCATTGCTTGGCCAATGTGCTCTCTGTGAAAGCCTGAGAGAATGTTTTTCTCTCCATGTGACTCTCCTTGGTACACTCTACATCATCGATCACTTTCCTCTGTGGCCTCATAATCTCCTTGATCAGAAAATTTGGGACACAACTGAGTTATATGTCGTTACAGTACAAGTCAGTTTATCTTTTTTATAGATGAGCAATACTCCACTGTATAAAAATACCACATCTTTTTTATCCATTTCTCAGTTGGTGGGCCTTGGGTTGTTTCCAAGATTTAGCTATGATGGATTGCACTGCTATAAGCAAGGGTGCACAAGTGTTGCTGTGGTGTGATGTTTTCAATTCTTCTGAGAAGATACCTAGACAGACACTTTGCAATAGTAAATGACCTTGAACTTTGCATTTAAACAAGCGTTCCAGATGATTCTGATGCTTTAGACAAGAGACAGAAAAACTTTCAGAGACAAATATAACCTCAAACTCACTTATCTCAAAGTGCCAACACTGCAATTAAACTTGAATACTGAGGTTTTAGTTAAAAAAATAGCTTGTATATGCACATCTTTGTCTTAAAAGAAAAACAACACACATGCCATAGAATCACCATCAGTGCTGTAGACTATGGGCTTAGCATGCTTTTGTAAATAAAGTTTTATTGAGACACAGCTTCATCATATTTATATTGTTGTGGCTGCTTTCAAACTAAAAGGATGGAGCTGATCATTTGATAAAGAGACATATGGCTGGCAAAGCTCAAAGTATTTTCTATACTGTCTAGATGGGACCTTTGCATTTATTAGATTGCCACTTTGTCATAAACTTGGGAAAAGAAAGTGTCTGGTTCTACTTATAGAGTTTCAGGGGCAGAACTAGGACCAGTCCCCTGGTGGTGCAGCTCTACTTAGGCAGAAATGCTACTGTTAATTCTTTGGCCTTTCTTCATGTGAATATATGTGACTAAACATATGACAATAGTGACATGTCTGTAGAGTTGGCTCTGATGGTATGTGCTGATTCATAGTTTTAAATTTCATACCATACTCTGAGCGCTGTAATGCATCTTGCATATTTTATAAGGCAAGTCCCCATCGTATAGTTTTATTAGATATGATAACAAAGTAAGCTGTATTTCCTGTGGTAGTAGGACACAAGGGAAACTTCAGTATCTTTTTGCCCTGTGTTTATTCATTAAGACATTAATGATAATTGTCTTTAGCTGCCTTCTGCAATTACCCGGGGTGAGCTGGAGTCTGTTTAATAATTATGGCCTCATATTTCACATCCAAGTCCCTAGGGGAGCTCCAAGAACTCACCTCTTAAATTAAAGATCTCCCCTATGAGAATAGTCTTCTTTATTATATTCTTATTTACTGCCTGATCTTTGTTAAGTTTCATTGAAGTATGCACAGAGATGTGTGTGTACATTGTTAAATATACTGGACTTCTACAGTGGACTTATCTATGTAACTAACTCTTAGATTAGAAAACTGAAGTCTGTCATAACTCCTACAAGAAATTTTCCTGTGAGGGTAACCATTTGATTTCTGAAAAACAGTTTAACCATTAAAGTTTTTTCTTTGTGGTGCTAAGGATTAGGGGCCACACTTTTTTTCAGAACCGGGGATTAAACTCTGGTCCTTGTGCTTGCCAGGGAAGCACTTATTCTACTGAGCCATTCCCCTGGCCCCCTGGTGTTAAGGATTAAACTCAGGGCCTTTCTTGTGCTAGACAAGTCAAATCTCTATACTGAACTACACTTCCAACCACAATTTAGCCACTTTTTTGAGCTATATGAGGTCTTACAATGTTTGTGCTTGAAAAGGAGCTTATATCATTGTTTGTTTTTATAATGGCAAACATGTATTTGCAGTATCCTCTGCCTGCTATTTTAAAATTTTAAAAGATATAAAAATAATCCTGCTTAAGTCCTGGAGATGTTTTCAGGAGTGGCTTGTAGTTTGATTCCACTGTTTGCCTGGTGTTTTGGTGTCCAAGGTGGAGTATAAGAAGGACCTGGAAAGTAGTAAAGGCCACAGTATCAACTACTGTGAAACGCCTCAATTCAGGAACGTGAGCAAGATCTCAAGATTCACCAGTGATGTGAGTCCACCATGCCTTAGCACTTGGGCACTTTTCTGTGAGCTTAGTTTGTAGGCCTCCTAAGAGACAATCTGTGTGGGTGAATCCATATGCCTTGGCAAAGCACGGCTTCTTACGCACAAGTACCGATGGATTTTGGCTAAGGTTGCCTGCTGGGATTGGTCCTCAGAGTGTCCTATTCTGTCACACCTTGCTGCGCCCTCTCTCTTTCCCACACTTGACTTTGTGTCCTCAGGGCAGGCTTGTCCTCTCTCTTTCCTTTTGCACCCCTGCCATGCAGCACAGTGTGCTGGTGACAGAGGCTCGCGGTGGAACATGGCTGAGCGTGCAACACCCGCTCAGTGTGGCTGTGTGCTTCCAGATCAATATGTGATCATGTCGCACCCTCATGCTCACCCCAAGAGCAAGGCAGCGTGCCCCCATCTTCCAGATGAGTCGGCAGATACTAGACACTCTCAGAGAAGGTCTCAAGATGTAACTTGAGAACACCAAGAACTTGCTCTAGGTCGTATGAGTTTTTCTCCTGCTTAGCTACATATAATAGTAGAATTGACAACCTCAGCAGACTTCAGAAGGCTAAGTGAAGAATTCACTTTGCGTAGATATAGTGACAAGTAGGATCACATCTGATATGTAGTAATATTTAAATACTTCCACAGCATAGAAACACAGTGCCCTGCCAGGGTAGGGATTTTAATGTAGGTTCATTTGAAGCTATACAGAGTTTTCTATTTGTTATCTCTCATTACATGTTGATTCTCACTTATTTTAAGCAGCATTTGGGATGAACATCACTATTTCAAATAGTTGCAATTTTTTTTTTTTTTTTTTTTTTGCAGAACTGGGGATTGAACTCAGACCCTTGCGCTTGCCAGGGAAGCGCTTATTCCACTGAGCCATCTCTCCGGCCCAAATAGTTGCAATATTGACCAAGTTTTACATTAAAGAATTTGACAAAGCTCAGTCGATTCTTTATACACCGTCATCTCCTGGTATCTAGGGGAAATTGGTTCCAGCACCCTCCTTACGAATACCAAACTTTTTTTTTTTCCCCCAGTGGTACCAGGGATCGAACTCAGGACCTTGCGCTTGCCAGGCAAGCACTTATTCCACTGAGCTATCTTCCTGGCCCAAAATCTTTTATATAGAATGGCATAGTATTTGCTTACAGCCTTCATATATTTGTGCATAGACTTTTCTAAAAAAATCTATTTGAAAAAAAATCTATTTGATATAGGGCCTCACTATGCAACTCAGACTCATAGTGCTCCTCTTATTTTCAGCTTCACAGGCTTGGGCCACCATGCTCGGTCTCAGGGGCCAGCTCACTGTGCCCAGGGAAAGGTGCGGGACAGGCGTGGGACAGGCGTGGCATGTGGTGCCAGGGATCGAACCCCAGTCCCTGTGCTCGCCTAAGCAGGCGCTTAGTCCTCAGAGCTGTCTCAGCTGGCCCAGTGCACAGACTTTAAAATTGTCTCTGGATTACTTATAGTCCTTAATACAACATAAGTATTACTTAAATAGTTGTTATATTATGTTTAAAAATGCTGGCAAGAAAATAATCTGCATACAGTATGTGTAGTACACATGCAATGTTTTGATCCATGGTTGGCTGGCTCTAGGGGTACAGATCCTGTGTGCTGAGAGGTTATTTGCATATGCAAATGAGCATTGCAGTGACTTGTGCCAGCTCCCAGCCTGGAGCTTTGCAGACAGTGCCCACACAGTCAGTGCTTGTAATAGTAAATTTTCACATTGGAAAAATCTGATAAACTTAAAATTGAAAATGTAAAAACAAATACAACATCAGATCTGCTCTGAGCTGTCAATGCCCACCAGGTGCCATTTTTTGTGTTTGTCTGCTTGTCCTGTGCTTGCTCAAAATTTAAGTTGTTAAAAAATTTTTGCTCTTGTTTATTCAGTAAGTCTCTGATTACTTAAGTACTTTATGTTTTGGATTTAGTGCATCAAGCTGGATGCTTTATCTTTAACTAGTTGGGAAGTTTGTGTTGCAAGTTGTATGTTTCCACACAGAATAAATATAAAGAGAACTACCAGAACCATATGAGGGGCCACTATGAAGGAGTTGGCATGGACAGGCGCACCCTCCACGCTCTGAAGGTCGGCAGTCTGGCCAGCAACGTGAGTGCTCTGGGCGAAGGCCTGCGAGGGTGGAGTGGGGAAGGGGGCGAGGAATTCCATCAATCCTTCTTCAACCTATACCTCTATCCTAGCCTGGAAGGACAGAGCCATAAGAGGTTCTAAATGTTAACCGATACAACTAAGGATTGGTAAAATTCCTTAAGATTTTCAAAGTCTTCATTCATTTTACCTTCCTGGTTTATAAAGTACTTAGGTCTATTATAATTGATACATCGTGATAAACATTTTCCATGTCTGAGAGATAAGGAGATATGGATACACATGATCCGTGTTTCAAATTCCATAGGTTCAAAAGCTTTTGTGATTTACTTGGATCTGGTTAGTTGGTTGGCGAGTTTGTCCACTAGTTTTGTTCGGTCATTGTGTTTATTGAGGACTTGCCGTGGCCAGGCCCTGGTCAAGGTGGTGGGATGACAAAACAGATCAGGTTCCCGTTTTCTTTTTATTGGGTAATCTATTGATTTTGCTTTGGCTTTGTTAATCCATTTCACAGATTTGCAAATGCCAGCTTATAAATCATGGACTCAACTTAAAGGACAGTGAGGGGAACTGATTTTATTATTAAAACATATAAATGTCAGATTTCCTCTGCTTGAGAATGTCAGATTTAACCCTTAGGAAGAAAATTCCAATATTCTGAAGACTTCTGATTTTTCATTTATTTTCTTGGGGTTAGCCAAGAAGGACTTTCTTTATAGACTCATAAGTGTTCCTTTTAAACAAAAATGACAAGAAATACCTTAAGTAAAAAAAAATGCAAAACAAAATAAATATGCTATAGATAGAATTTGACGAATTTTGGATTAATTAAGGAGAATTCAGATTAATTTGGGACAATAGTGTGAACTTAATTTTCCTTGGAAGTCGTAGAAATGAATTAATTTTGTTTCTGGCTACTTTATAAACAATTCTTAAGACACTCCAAAAAGTTCAAAAGAAAATGCAGACTGATTTCTCGTTCCTTGGTCTTTGGGTTTCAGGTAGCCTACAAGGCTGATTACAAACACGACATTGTGGACTACAACTACCCCGCCACTCTTACTCCTTCCTATCAAACTACAATGAAGCTGGTTCCTTTGAAAGATGTAAGTTCTCTTCTAGTAGCCCTTTGGCTTTATTGCTTGCCACTTCCTTCTGGGGTGGGGTGGGGTGGTGTGTGTGTGTGTGTGTGTGTGTGTGTGTGTGTGTGTGTGTGATGAGTCTTAGCAGCTAGATGGAAAAAAACAAGATATAGTTAGTGGAGATCGATGAGATCAAGCCAAGGTAGACTCTTTTTCCTTAGAAAGTCCGTTTGTGCATGGCTAGAAACTCAGATTTTCAATATAAAATGGGGGTGACTGGGTTTTGTGCTGAAAGTAACCTGAAGTTTAGTTTCTCCTCTTAGAATTTGGTGGGCCATATCTACTGGTTACATTTATAATAGTTATTCTGTAACAATGATGACCTTCTTAAGAAAAATCTCTGGCATCTATTAGGGACTGAAAGAAAAGAAGACAGATAGGTCTAAGTTGAGAGTAAGGGGCAGTGTTCCTATTTTTCTCAGGAGGACATTGGAACTTGTATATACCTGTTAATTATCATAGTTGTGGACTTGTAGTTAGGATTTTCCTAAACAAGATAGTATAATTAATTAAATTTATTTATTTCTAATCATGAGTTTTACTACATATTTATCATAAAATTTCTTTCAAAATACAGAAAAATACAAAGACAAGGATAAAAATTCTCTGTCACTATAGGAAGTACTTAAGATGGTTTAGAAATGAGGGAGTGTCACAGTTTAGTGCAGGTGATTTGCAATCAATGGTGTGACAAATCATTCTATGTATATTTATTGAAAGTGACTATCTTTCAAATCCCTAGTGCTCACCCCACAACTGTTAGTTGCTTTGGGTTTTCCTATTTCCTACTTTCCCCTGTCTTCTGCTCAGAGTAGGAGCTGAAGGATTTGCCTAGGTCTTACACAGCGCCCAGGACATTGGAAAATAATCATCGCTAAATAATACTCTACTGGATGGAAAGGAGCTTTTCAAATATGTAATAGAGCAGAGGATGGGAAATGGAGACATATAAGAACCTAAGTTTGCTTTTTTTTTTCCTCAGGAAATTTTGTTGGTTGACTTACTCATTTCAACCTTAACAAACTCCACAATCAAACTCAGCCATGGCCAGGGCGACTTTCTTTCTTTTCTGGCTGCATCTCTCACCTGGGGAAACTTGCTGATTGGGCACATGTTGAAACTTGACTGTGTCCTATTGCAATAGAACTCTAGAACTTATATGTAATAAATAGCATTTGTGTGCATGTGCAAGCACACGCATGCACATGCGCACACACCCCTGAGTTAGATTCCTACAACTTTGCATGTTCATTCACATGACTGATACTACCTTTGTCTATCTAAGACTGGTTCAAACTGTAGACCTGAAATATAGCCAACCCATCCCCGGGGATGTCTGCCACCATGATTAAACTGAACTGAATTGAACTAGAAATACTAGTTGAGTTTAGAGACAGATTCTCAACTGCAGCAAATGAGCCATACTCAGTCTCAGGGGTATTTTGTTCAGTCCTACATGTTAAAGATAACTGTATGAACATGTGGAAGTTGTGAATTTGCATCAAAGTCTACAAGCTCAGGGGAACATGGTCCTCACTTTCATGTGGAAGCAGTGAGCTGGGCCTGAGTGCACTACCCTCCTTTACTGTCCCTGCATGGTTCTGCTGTGAGTTCCTCAGCCCAAATGAAGGGACTTTAGTATTCAGGAAGTCTGGGGAACTGATTTCCAAGACGACTTGTGTTTGCTCCATCTGGTAGCCTTAAGGTGGTGAAATTGCTACAAAATTAAATAAGGCATGGCCTTTAATTAGAGAGCATTTCCTCTCTAGATGGATTTTTATGAACTCTAATAGTATTAAAATGGAGTCCAGCAAAAAAATTCCTTCAGAATGTAAATCGAAGCCATGGCCAGCCGTTTGTGATGTTGAAAAGATGTGATTAATTATGGAGACTGTTAATTATGTCCTGCAGAGCAAAGTAATTGTGTTCTGAGACACACTTAATGCTGACTTCTCGGGAAGAAAATGTTGTTTTACAATTTAGTTTTTGTGACATTTTAATGTGCCTGATTCTGAATTCTAATTGACTTATTATGAGCTGATAACTTTCCCTCTGAATTAATGCGTTGAGGAGTCCCAGCACCCCAATCTCATTAATAGTTGACATTGAACTGACTTTATAGTTCCTATATACTCAAGATATATAAAATTTTTCTCCTCGAATTATTAACTAAAAAGCACAACGTACTTGATGCTATCCTTTCCTGCAAATCCAACCAAACATTCTGTGGACACCTGTCGAGAACACAGCTTCTCCTAGGCCCTTCTTGCACATTCACCTGTGAATCATTTGTTTATGCCTGGAATGTATTTCCTGCCTAAACAGTACTAGTCCTGGTTATAGGGAATCTAGAAAATACCAAGTAGTAATCCCAAGTACACTAGCAATGGCATCTATGGTGTTAGCGCTTAGTGGAGAACCACCTTTAGAATCCGACGGTTGGGACTGGAATTTATACTCTGACACCTACTAGTTGGGAGACCTTCCTCAAGTCACTTAGGGCTCTGGGCCTTCGTTTCCACATCTTAAGGTATAGACAACATTAGCACCTTCCCATGGGGTGGCTGAGAGAATTAAATGAGGTAATCTGTGTGAAGCATTTGGAACAGTGCCAGCCCACTGGAAGGGCCATATGCTATCATAGTTGTTATTAGCTGGAGCTGGGACAGGCAGGGATGAAGTGGGCACAGACCCCAGGAAAGGCAAGCTGATGGCTGGTGCACCCGAAGTGGCCTTTGGGTCTAGGTTCCCCAATTCAATGATGACAACATTGAATTTTAAAATCTTTATGTAACTTGCCAGCATTTAACTATTGGAAGATGTTTATAGAATAATATGGCCGTCTTGTTCCTTTGGGATAAGTGAAGGATATGGCCATTCCTTACTCTGTGTGGATGCGTGATGACCCTCCTTTAGAGACTCACGCCTGGGGCTACATTTCCCACCAACTCTTACTTCTTCCCTAACAGGAAGGCCAGGCACTGAGTTTTGCACGCAGCTAGTGAGCTGGTTCTTCTGGACGTTTGTGATCTTTGGACTCCCCAAGGTGGGCTGCCATCCCAAGGAGGCAGCAGTAGGAGGGAGTAGAGGACAGAGAGGACAATGAAGACATAATTTAAATGCATAGGAAGTGGTGCAGTGGTGGCCAAGTGGGGCCCCGAGAAGGGCAGAGTCAGCTGCTGGAGGCACAGGGCAGAGGCCTGGATGGAAACCAAGGAGAGATAGCAGTGAGATGCAGCCAGGGCTGGGGAGTTCTTGGGCAGAGCCCAGACCTACAGAAGCGGCCACACACTGTGGGACCCTGGGTGGGCTGGGGACAATGGACAGTGAAAAAGAGAATGTATCTGTGTGTGGGGACTTTGATAGTGACTTAGTCTCTAGGACCTTGGCACCTGTAAGAGAAAGACTGAGGTGTCCTCAGGGACTGCATCAGTTTGGGGTCCTGGGATCATTGACCCTGGTTAGGGCTGTGTTGAGTTCACTCCCCCTGCACAGATACCTGCGACAGTTTTTCAGAAGAATGAATGAACAAGTAGGTGAATTAAAGGGAATCAGACAGGTGTAAGGAAAGCAGAGCAGGATAAAGGACAAACTTCCTTCTTCCTCTTTCACCTGGATTTGGGACTAACATGGTATGAAGTTGGGGAAGAGGTCACTGGTCATCTGCAACATGCAGCCTCACCTTCTTTTCTTTCATCCTGGCTCCTCTTCTCCCTGAACAGGGAACAGGGATCCCCTCAGCACAGTCCATCCCTACCACATTATCTTCTATCCCTTGATCTGCAAATCTAGACCTTTACTTCCCTGCTCTAGTTCCTTTTCCCCTGCACTAGATCTTGGTTATGTATGCTTGGAGGGAAATAAGACCATTGGATAGGAATATAATCTTGCATGCAAAGGACTAGTACTTCTGCACTCTGAAAAGCAATTTGTATTTCCTAAAGAAAAAGCTCTACTAGCCCTGTGGTAGTCTAAGCTGTACTGGAGAGTTGCCTCCTCCTCTTCAAAACCCACACTGCCTGTGCCGGTGTCAAGGCAATAGCAGTTTGCTTGGGGACTCATGCAAGGCTGGTGCACAGGCTGCAGGCATGTCAGCACTGTCCTTGCAGTGGGCCATTCGAACTCCTGTGCCCCCATCACTTGACACATATGTGACTCTGTTTGGAGTTTCTGGATTTTCTTTTCATTTTTCTTTCTTTCTTTTTCTTTCTTTCTTTCTTTCTTTCTTTCTTTCTTTCTTTCTTTCTTTCTTTCTTTCTTTTTTTTTTTTTTTTTTTCGGAACCGGGGATTGAACTCAGACCCTTGTGCTTGCCAGGGAAGCGCTTATTCTACTGAGCCATTTCCCCAGCCCCATCATTTTTCTTTTAAATTCTTTTCTTCTTTTGAAGTATGAGACATATATAGAAAGTACAGTAAGTATGGATACACCTTGAATTTTTATAAAGTGGCCTTGTGCACATTTTTATTGGGAGTTAGCCTAGGAATAGAATTATTGGGACATAGGGTAGGTGTATGTGCCAAGGTACCATGCTGGTTTGTACCAGTCTGCCTTCTGCCAGCAGTGTTATAGGAGTTTCCACAGCTCTGTCCTCGCCAACACTTGATATTATCAGCAATTTAAGTTTTCCCTCTAGAGGTGGGTTGGGAAGACTTCCTGTTGTGATTATAATACGTATTTCTCTGAATAGTAATGAGGATGAGCACCTTTTCCTGTTTCTTGGCCAGATTCTTGATCTTTTCCTGGGCACCTGTTCAAGTCATTCATTGCTCAGCACTCTGATTTCCTGCCTATTGGTGTGGAGTGCCTGTTAGTGTTCAACTGAACCTTTGCTTCCTTTTCTAATAATTTGAGAATCTTAAGTTTGATGAGGAGGGCACTAAGCAGCTTGTAGAGCTAAGAGCAGGTTCCATCTTTCTGTGCCTGTTTTCACATAGGTCAACTACAGGCAGAGCATTGACAAATTGAAGTACAGCAGTTTGGCCAGCACTCCACAGATGGTTCAAGCCAAAATCAATGCCCAGCAATTGAGCCACGTGAGTTGACCTGCATCTGCCCAGCCCAGTGTGGGGAGGCTTAGCACTTTATTAATGGTGGCATATTTCATTAGAGTCCTAGATGACCCTTTTATTTAAAATGTTTTATCATGTAAACTTTCAAGCCCTTTCAACAGTAGAGAGACTGTCCCAGTGAATAGCCATGAACCTACCACCCAGCTCAACAACCATCAACTCCTGGCCCACCTTGCTTCAGTTTTGTGCTACCTGCTTCCTTCTCTCTTATTCTTTTTTTTTTTTTTTTAAGTCCAGGCATTATATAACTTAATCTCTAAACAACTCAGTGTAAATCTCTAAAAGGTAAGGAAAAGTTAAACAGGTTTACATAATTTAATATATCACATAAAAAATAGTACTAGCAAGACAGATATCATGTGTGTCCAAAGTCCAGGGTTAATTTCTGGGTGAGATTATTTCTGAGCTGCTGTTGGATCCTTCCATCAGGAGCTGTGTGTCTTATTAGCTCTTTTGTGTCTGTGATTTAAGATAGCCTTTTCCAGTGTATTTAATCATTTCTCATTGACTCTACCTTGCACATAGCAAAGTATTCTGCACTTCTATAAGTTACAATAAATAAGCTTGTAATGGGCATGAGTAAAATAGTCACAGGGGACTTTTGCAAAGTTACAAATTTGAAGGCAGTTTTGAGGGTTTTTTTTTTGTTTGGCATCTTCAGATTATTAAATTAAAAACACACTCCAAATTACGGGCTTCTTTATAAAAGGCCTTTTCCAGAACTTTCTTCTTAATGATGGGTCTCAGGGGAAGAGACTGTCCTCCCCAGAGTTGTCCTGCCCTTATAAAAACATAACAGATGTGTTTCAAATCCAACAGGTGAATTACCGTGCTGACTATGAGAAAAATAAGTTGAACTACACATTGCCCCAGGATGTGCCTCAGATGGTGAAGGCCAAGACCAATGCCGAGCTCTTTAGTGAGGTGAGCACACCAGGGGAAGGTGGCTGTGGGGGAGGTGAGCTGGTGTGAGAAGGAAAATACCAAGAGGTTCCAACAGGCAGGGGGCGTTTTTTTTCCTGAGAGAGGTTCATCAAAGGTATCATTGTGTAATCACTTCACGTTTTACCGTCTCATGGCACATCATAGCTCACTAAAGAGGAATTGGTCACAGGAATTTGATTTTCATCATATGAGCATATATATCATGTGTGTGTACACACAATGCCCCCCCCCACACCATTATTGTCATCATCCTGGTGACTCCTAATTGGAGATTGACTGTGTGGAGGAAGTGTAAGTGTGAACAAGGACAATCTTGAGCATCTGAGTCTCTTGGGTGTCACTAGAGGGCTGGGATTAGGCCTTTCATACTGGACTCATCCATTTATGGGACAGGAGAAGAATAAAAAAGATCTCATGTGTTTTGAAAGCCAGTTCTACGCTGGGGTAGATGATATGCAATGAAATGTTAGGGACTTACCTAGTCCCCAGGAGGTATTGTGGAGACACAGGTGACAAGGGCTTGGGTATCAGCTAGGTCTGGGTTCAGATTTTGGTACAACCACTGTTTTACCTGCTGATCCTAAGTGAGCTCTTTAATTTCTCCACATTTTGTAGGCCTGATGTGAAGACTTGCCTTTGCTGAGTAGAAAGCATTAGGAAAGGGCTAGCAAACAGTTAGATATTGACAGTATCAATTCCTTACCTTGCCTATTCAGAATTTGTTTTCATAGACCATATCTAATTTACTGTCACAGCAACCTTGAGTGCAATAATATGATGTTATATTTGATATGGTAAACTAAGGCCCAAAGAGGTATTTAATGACCCAAAGTCACGTGATTAGGAAATGACAGAGCCAGGAGGAGCACGTGGGTCCTCTCTGTGTACCGAGCGACCCATTACCGTGAACTCATGTGGCCCGAGGGCTGGGGACCAATGAACTGTGTCCAGAATTATTACTACCAGTTTGAAGGTAACAAGCAAAGACTCTGGGCTGTACAGACTTACTGCAATCAACTTTGCTTTAGGGAAAAGAAATCCTCTTCAGCTCTTGGCAGGAACATTGCTCACTTGTGTTTTTGCTTTTCAGGTTAAATACAAAGAAGGCTGGGAGAAGACAAAGGGGAGAGGGTTTGAGATGAAGCTGGATGCCATATCTCTGCTGGCTGCCAAAGCCTCTGGGGAGCTTGCTAGCAACGTAGGTTTGTTCTCACTAACTCGGCAATGCATAATGAGTGGCCCCAATAGAGTGTCAGTGGTGCTGCTGAAAAAGTAAT
Source organism: Octodon degus (assembly GCF_000260255.1). Lineage (NCBI taxonomy): Eukaryota > Metazoa > Chordata > Mammalia > Rodentia > Octodontidae > Octodon > Octodon degus. The sequence continues at coordinate 14,126,427 of NW_004524618.1, read as the reverse complement.
GCCGGTAGCCTGGTAAACAGCCCAATACTTGGGTCTTTTTCTGGATCAACAGAAGACTGGGAAGTCGTTTTTCAGAATTGTTCTATTTGGACTTGTTAACTAACCCCTTAGATGGCCAAGTTGTTCCCTCACTCACAGTAGACTTTCTTCTTTCTTTCAAGGTTAAATACAAAGAAGAATATGAAAAAACAAAAGGCAAAACCATAGGAACTACTGACTCAAAGCTTCTGCACTCCCTGCGGGTGACCAAAATGAGCAGTGAGGTGAACACTTTTCTATGCTCTTCCCCAATTCTCTGACTTACATTTGTGTGACATTCAAAGTTTTCTTGGGGCCTACTTGACCTGGAACTACTACCTTTTTATTGACTTCTTCCTGCAGTTTTTCTTTTTTGACTTGTGTTAGATTCTCACTGAACGGTTTCTTTATTTTGCCAAAGCACACTATTCTTGTAAAGCAGGCGAGGAGTCTGGCTATAAGGTGCCAGCACCTTCAGATCAGGCTCAGATGTGATTGGCCATATTTATTCATGCCATAGATGTTCACAAGTAATTGCTATCAACCAAATTCTATATAAGATACAAGGGCCACAACACTGCATAACTCATAGCAAGTTAAAAAGCTTAGCTTTTTGAGACTGTCCCAATCTACTTTCTGTTATCATAACAGAAGGCATAAAGGTGGTAATTCATAGAGGAAAAAAGTTTATTTTGGTACATAGTTCTGTAAAAGTCTAAGATTGGGCAGCTGCATCTGGTGAGGGCTCCGTGTTGTACTGTGATGTGTGGGAAAAGTAGCGAATGAGACAAGTGTATTGGATAGCCATGCTTCATGATAACCCATTCTTATAATAACCAGTTCAATCCCTTTGGGGAAAAATGAGCCCTGAGAGAAATGATAAGACTTCTGGAGGTGGCCTAGCTGGTTAAGCAACAACAACAACAACAACAACAACAACAACAGCAGCAACAACAACAACAACAACAACAAACAGTTAAGTCTGAATGCAGACTTGCCTGGCTCTATGGTCCAAACTTTTTTGTTGGGCCTTTTAAGCTTCTACAGAAACCATAGATAAGGGATCTGCTCCTGTAACAGCCAGGGAAAGAGTTCAGATTGGTGAGAAAGACCTCCCACAGATGAAGTGTAGGAAACCACCACTCCCAGAACACCTGCCTTATAGGACCTGGGTCAGACCTTTTTGATCACAGATGGTGACTGCCCAGAATGCCCCCTGCAAAGTATAGGTATCTTTCCTGCATTTTCACATCACCCCATCCAGAGCAAGCTCTAACTAATCAGCCTTGTTTTGGTCCATGCAAGGTTGAGTACAAGAAAGGCTTTGAAGAAAGTAAGACCCACTTCCACCTGCCCATGGACATGGTAAACATCAGGCATGCTAAGAAGGCCCAAGCTCTTGCCAGTGACCTGGATTATAGGAAGAAACTGCATGAATACACTGTGCTACCGGAAGACTTGAAGACTCAGTGGGCCAAGAAGGCTTATGGGCTCCAGAGTGAGGTAAGCCTCGCTCAGCATTGGCTCTGGCGTGTGTCTTACAACAAGAAGATACGGGCTCCAAGTGATTTTGAACCTGTGCATGAGTCTAGTACCTAACTCAAGGACTGAGGAGGGCTGCTGGAAATGTATGAGGCCCAGGGCAGAGAGGTGGGGAGGCAGAGTCTGGGCAATGGAGAGTTGAGGATGGAGGAGTGGGGCTCAGAGCCATGGCAGAAGCCAAGATGTGTTGGCAATGGTCATGAGCAAAGGAGAAGCAAATATAAAGGGTAAGTAAATCTTGTAATTTTAGTAGGTTGGCAAAGAAGGTCCTTTGTCAAAAAATAGGAGAAATGCTTTACTTGGTCAGACTTTGGTACATCTGCACTAAGGGAGGTCATGCTATTCTTGTGACCAGGTGGGCCCATGGACCTCACCTCGCAGGTAGAGATCTGCCTGGCTACAGAGCAGCGGGGAGAAGAAGTTCTGGGAAGACGAATGCATGAGTGAGGCTTTCCTACCTCTGATTGCTTTGCTCTGCATGCATCCGTGTGTCCAATGAACTCTTGGTGGATTTTCTCTTGCAGCTACGGTACAAGGCTGACCTGGCATGGATGAAGGGAGTCGGGTGGCTGACAGAGGGGAGTCTCCATTTGGAGCAGGCCAAGAAGGCTGGACAGCTGGTCAGCGAGGTAATCTGAGCTCCAGCCTCTGGCCTCCCGGAGTTCTCAACACTTAGGTTGCAGAGCATGACCTTTTCCTCTGCACCCCTCCCCTGTCTTGTACTTGGGATGTGGTTCAAAGGGTAGGGCTCACTTCATCACTGTGTATGTGTAACACACCCTGAGAACAACGCAGAGCTTTAAGAAGTCTACCAATTTATGTTAAGGAGCCTGTGCCCCAGAGCATAACTTATTATAAAAAGATGACATAAGTTGAGCACCCTTAGTCTGAAAATCTAAAATCCAAAACTTTCTGAGCGCCATCATAGTGCCCTAAGTAGAAAATTCCACACCATGACATTTGGTTCAGGCACAAAATTTTTCAAAATATTGCATAAAAGCTACCTTAAGGCTCCATGTATAAGCCAGATCTGAAACAGGTTTATTTTGTAATTGGACTTGAGTGCCATCTCCATCACATCTCATCGTGTATTGGAAATATAAAAATCTGAAATCCAAAGCGCTTTTGGTCTTAAGCCTTTTGGATAAGGGGTATCAACCTATAGTCTATTCCTCATGTTAGGGATGTGATATTCCTTCTAAAGCAGGGAGTACACTGCTGGAGGTGAGTGTTCTTCTTATGCTGTGCAGTACACTCACTACAGACTGGGGACAAATTACCAAACCTCTGGCCCTTTTTCTCCTCACACAAAAACAAGGTCGAACGAGACTCTCCCCAAGGTCTCTGTGGCCCAGGCCTGCTCGGCTCTCTGCACTATGGAAGGCTGGCTTTGGCAGCAGACAAAGGAGGACTTTTGAAGGACATTTCATTTGGAAGTGTGACTATTTCAGGAACTTTGTTTGGGATCTTCAAAAGGGATTCTTGTTTCAGGGCCAGGAAAGCGAGCTGGCACATCTCTTGTGAGTGATGATAGTAGTGATAGAGTAACCACCATTTATGGTAATGATTAATCACTGGTGTAGTTGATGGACCACTTTGAGTATGTTATTTCTATTTATAGGTCATAATGGTCCTATATGAGTAGGTATACAATTGTCCTATTAATATTCTCATTAACATATCAGGAAAGTGACATGTATGTCACACTTCAAGTAAGTAGTAGAACTGGGGTCTGTACTCAGTGTGTGTGGCCAACCATCCTAACCTTTGCCCACTAGGAAATACTGCATCCCCAAAACATATTTTGTAATTTATTCTTGTCCCTCCCCTGAACTCAACCTTCTCTCAGACCAAGACCCATTTAGAGTTAGAATACAATACGTAAATGAGGGGAGTAGAGAGAAAAACATTCTATGTTATTCCTATTACTTATCGTCTTTGAAACTTGCTGAAATCCAGATGGAGCCAGAAGACCCCATGTGTCTCAGACAGATAGGCACAGCCCTGGAAGGGGCAAGGCAGGGTCCTCCAGCCTCAGGAATGTCAGCTTCAGTATCATTGTTTTGTGTTGCCTATTAATTTTTAAGCTCTTTGAGGACCAGAAGGAACGTATCTCCTTTGCCCCTTTTGTACAACAGAATGGACTCTTGGCTCTCCCATGAATACTGATCATTTGACCAACACGGAGTCTGGGATGACTGGAAATTTCCAACAGTGGAAGAGCAATGTGACCTCCTTCCTCAGAGATGGGATAAGGAGTTTTCCTACTCAACATAACAGAGCTAGAAAGGGAACTAGAAGTCATTTTAGGGTATTCTGTTTAGAGCTTTTTTTTTTTTTTCTAAAGGGAGGAAATTTGAAGTTTCCAGTGTTCTAGTCACTGTTTGGAGGGCTTGGGTGATGTCTTCAGCACCCTTGTTGGTGGCGCTGGGAGCTATGGTAGCCTAGGCTGTAAGCTCGTCTCTGACCTCCCACCACGTGGTGCTATTGCTTCAATAGGCCATCCTCAGCAGCCGCTCTGGCTCCTGCAACAGGAGAGCTAGAGGAACTAATCTTCAGGAAAGACAAGAAGTCCCCATGGGGGACAGAATTAGCACATTTGAATATTTGCCAACTAATTTGTGCATCTGAGTCAGGGGCACAGTGAGGTCAGTGATCCCTTCAGTCATCTGGAAAATGAGAAACAGAGGGTGAGACCTACCTGACCTCTGGCCTGCTGTTTGTGGCCCTTGGTCCTCCTTCCTCAGAGCAGATGCTTCCAAGGCAGACTTGGTACAACCAGAGACACTGGCAATGGTGACACACTAAGCACACGTGGCAAGGCGTGGCTTGCATAGAAAGTATGCACTATGAAGTCTCCATCCACCCCAGTGTAAAACAGCTTCTATCTTCTCCGTTGTTTGGAAGCTCAGGACCTCGAGCTTAAGCAATGCCATAAATCTGGAGAGGCAATTTGAACCTGTCTCTGTGGCTGTGAAGTCCAACTTTTCCCTATCTAACTTTCCTATGTTGGATCTAGACTAATAAAATGAAAATACCATCTTGCACACAGTGAGACATGGGATTTGCTGAGAAGAAAAACAGAAGTTCCTGCTTGGGAATAGCAATGACACCCAGCTCACAACTGAGCAGACTGACTTGGGGCCGAGTGATTCTGTTCAAGCTACAGGAACAACTAGAATATGCTCGCCAAGGAAATGCTTGGGCCGCAGAATGTGTGCATGCATGTGTTCACATTTGTAGGGTGGTAGGAGGCAGCCCAATCCTAATGCTCTTCGGGCTTTTGCTTTGGGGACAGACAAGCTACCGGCAGAGAGCAGATGAGCAGAAGTTCACCAGCATAGCTGACAGCTCCCAGATGGAACATGCCAAGAGGAGCCAGGAGCTGCAGAGTGGGGTGAGTGCTGGGCCATCCGCTCTCCACTGAGCTGCTGTGGCATGAGCCTGGGAACTTCCGAGGACAGCTGCAGGTGCCACTTAGGTGTGATTTAGTAAGCAAGGAGCCTTCCCCTTCAGCAGGCTGGACCCAGCTTTGGGGGCGGGGCTTCCTTGTTGTTTCTGGGAACTGGACACCAGGGCTTCCTGCCTCACCCTTCCGCTTCTCCTGAGGTAGTAGAGATAGGATCAGGGCGGACCTTATTCCTTTTCTGCTTTCAGTATTTCTTTCTTTTTTTTCTTTTTTCTTTTTTCTTTTTTTTTTTTTTTCGGAACTGGGGATTGAACTCAGGTCCTTGCGCTTGCCAGGGAAGCACTTATTCTACTGAGCCATCTCCCCGGCCCTTCAGTATTTCTTAATCCCTTTGTTCTTCTGCTTTCTTCTCATCCAAGACTAATTTTGGAGCCAGTAGACAATTATCTTGGAGAAAACTGGTAGTTCCTTGGGGGAATGTGTGTGGGCCATGCTTATCTGAGCTTAAATGTGGGAGACAGCAGTGAGGTGCTGTGTGTATTATTTACGGATTAGTTAGTGCTACACACACACAAGTACACATGCACATGCGTACACACACAGACGTGCACATGTGTACACACACATGCACACACACACATGCAGATGCACTCGTTCCTGTAAGCTTGCCTGGCGCTCCCTAGCTCTCCATCCTAAAGGTGCAGGCAAATCTTTCAAAAATTATGCTTTCAACGTAACTCGAGTCCACAGAAAGCTGCAATCTGAAAACCCGATGCAGAGACTGGGAAAGAGGAGAGCAAATGCGCTAGGTCTCCTGTGGGGCAGGAGCTCCAGTCACTGCTCTCTCCCTGGGTTGCCTCCCAGAGCAGTAGGGTTGGCTACAGACGCACAGGAGGCAGAGTGTGCTTCCTATCTGTCCCACCCGGGAACCCTCTGCTGGGGTATGTTTTTACCCCATGACCATGGACAGTGCAGATGGCAACAGTTGGGAAGTCAAGGGCATCTCAAGGAGAAGATGTGAATGCAGATAACTTGGAGGGGTTTTCAGGCTGGCTCCTGACCTCAGTTAAACTTTGTTTGCTATATTCTGTCACCTAGAGTTCGTGTACACACACACACACACACACACACACACACACACACACACACAGAGTTTTTGCCAGTGGTCTTTTTT
>NW_004524618.1:13997024-14120184 GCF_000260255.1 Octodon degus | reverse complement strand
TTTTTTTTTTTTTGCAGAACCAGGGATTAAACTCAGACCCTTGCGCTTGCCAGGGAAGCATTTATTCCACTGAGCCATCTCCCCGGCCTCACACACAGAGTTTTTAATTGTAGTTATTTGTGTGATACAGTGTTATAATTTGAGCCATGTATGCAAGGTGTAATGATTACATTGGGGTAATTAGCCTTTGCATCTCTTCAGATATTATTATTTCCATGTGTTGAAAATCTTCAAGCTCTTTTCCTCTACTTATTTTGGAATGTTTAATAGATTGTTTCCTACTGTAGTGCCCCGGTTGTGCTAATGGCCTTAGGATACCTTCTCCAGCCCCTAGTGACCTCTGTTCTACTTTCTCCTTCTGTATGATCAACCGTTCTGGATTCTAGAAGGAGTACGGTCACATGGAACCTGTCCCTCTGTATGTGGCTTGGCTTCATCCCTGTGGCTACAGCTGCAGTGGCCCTCTCAGGCCCGGCCTCGCTGTTCCTCACCAGTGCCCTCTCCCAACAGGTGGCCTACAAGGCAGGACACAAACATTCCCTCCACCAGTACAGCATCAGCGCAGATGAGCCTCTCTTCCTGCAGGCCCGAGCCAATGCTGCTCAGCTCAGTGAGGTACCAGAAGGGGGAGTGGGCGGCTGCGGGCTCTGATTCTTTGTCTGTGGCCACTTGTTCCTAAACCCACACCGCACATTGGCAGTGTCCGCTGAGGTTACCTACACATGGTCATTGTAGAACCAGCTTACCCTATAGATCTGGCTCCATACCAGTGCTTGGGGCAGGGGGACAATGTTCCAGCAATGAGCTGGTGGAGGACCGAGACCCTGAACAGAGGATGGAATTGGAAGGGGTCATTATTCCAGGGCTCAGATCTAAGTGACAACAGAGGGGAGTCAGAGCTGACACACGGCTCTAGACTGCCAGGCTTTCACCCTTGGTGCTATTTTTTACCAGGTGTGCGCCCTTGGACAAATTCTTGACTCTGTTTTCCTGTTAATAAGGAGAGGTTAACCCTAGCTCTACCAGGCTGGGCTATCATGGACCTGTATCAGGCAGACGTACCGAAGCACCAGAGGAGTATGTCCTGTGGTCGCTAGTCAGTGTGAAAGCACCCTCCATCCCATCTTCCCCTCTTTTGGCAAGGAAGGACTGTAGTTGGCTTTTCCACTAAACAACCGGGTCTTTGGGATTCTGATCTGTGCATAGATAGGGAGGAGAATTGGAGGGAGAAACACAGCTGACTTGATTCTCACAGAGAAATAGGGAAGGGGGCCTCCCAGAAGAAAGATCTTGAAGCCTGGAGGTAGGAGCAGGAGAAGAAACGCGAGAATCAAGGAAAGGCCGAGCTGGATGGGAGGTAGGGGTGAGGCAGGAACAACGGGTGCAGCCGGAGCTGCGCTGCTGGGGCTGTGGACAGACACGAGCAGCTGCAGAGGTGCTCCCGGAGAAGTGCTGGTCTTCCTTCAACATGGTTTTGAGGCTTCCGTGAAGGCTCCTAGGGTTTCTCAAGGATTCCAGAATTTAATTTCTGCTTCTTTTAAGTGACTCTTTATGTGTTGAGAGGCCTTTAAGTCAGTGGTATTTAGACAACAGGAATCTGGGGTTCTCAGTATCTAGGGAGGAATATAGTCATGGTTTCCCTCTTGGAAAGGTCATTGTAGGGTATAGAGATTACCTCACTCACATGAGGCAATCTTTTCTCTCCCCATCCTCCTAGAAACTGTACAAGAGCAGCTGGGAAAATCAGAAGGCTAAAGGGTTTGAGCTGAGTCTCAACTCCTTGACCTTCCTGGTGGCCAAAGCCAAGAGGGACCTGGCCAGCGAGGTGAGTCAGTCCCCAGCTGGTAGAGAGACCATGGAACTCCTTGGCTTGTGACTGGGGCAGCCTGGAAGCATCTGGGCAGATACTTTGTCTTCCAAACCTTGGGTTTTTATCTGCAAAATAGGGATGCTAACAATTACCTCGCAGCAAGAAGATCGTACTAGTGCCTAGCAAGTTACTTGCCATGCACTGATTTTCAGTGAGTGGTAACTGTTATTAGCAGCCAGAAAATAATCCAAGGTCCTTTACTGATAAACTATTGCCCGAAGATATATCCTGACTTTCCAAAGATGTTAAGGTCGGCTCACAGTTAAGAGCATGGCTGTGGTGTCAAACCTGAGATGGAATCCTGGCTCTGTGCCCTTGTAGCAATGTTTGCTTACCACTTCAGGGTCTCATTGGCTTGCTAGGAAGCTGGTAACTGCGAAGTGGTTATGAGGAAAGGAGATAAAGCGACATGGGATGCATTTCAGCATGCAGGGCAGTCTGGCAGGAGTCTGATAGAGACGAGGAGTCTGGGCCACAAGCTAAGTCAGACTGCTTCCTACATGGAGAACGTCCTGCTTTGAAAAACAAAGAACAATGCAAAAGCAATGAAATCATAAGAACGATATTAGCTGAACCGGCAGCTTAGTGATGCGGTGGAGTCTTATTCCGACATCAGCTCCTGTGGTGGTGTTCGCTGGTAACACTTCACAAACCACCCTGTGAATGGACTTGCGGTGGCCCAGCTCTGCCCCTGTCTGGTTCCTAACCAGTACAATGGCGCATAGTGATACCATTGCTGGCAGAAGTAAGAGTGGAGCTCAACTCTCCTAAGCACTATGATAAGGATAATGTTGCAAATAATGCCACACAGTGGCCACATGTCGTAGCTTTCAAAGCATTTCCACATTCATGCTTTCTTCAGGCTCATATTGCTGTTGGCCCGGTGCTTGAGTTCTTTTTGCTTTATCCTCCCTCAAGGCATCATGCTCCTCCTAATCCCTGTACTCTGTGACACTCTAAGGGCTCCTTTTTTAAACAGCAATTGTCTTTTGGTTATTCTGTGTCTCTTCACTACTGGTTTTCATTTATGATGTTCTCACTAATACCTGAAAAGGGGTTAAGATGGCTTTCAAGCAACACAGGCTACTTAAAAGGAGATTAGGAAAGAGTGATCTCAAATAGAGAAGAGATGGAATCTCACTAGAAAATTAGTAGAAGGTTGTTAGTCAAGCTGAGTGTTCAGTTGCTACAATCAAGGTGAAGAAAGAATTAATGGGCAATCCTTTTTTTTTTTGCTGCTTGATGAAAGGAAATTTATCAGTGACCCAAACTGACTCTGATAGGATTCTCTGTAGCTCTGCAGCCTGTGGTTTGAAGTTTAGCAGCTCTTTCAGGAGATTCTCATTCACTGATGCTCTGTTCCTCACTTTTAGGTGAAATACAAGGAAGATTATGAGAGATCCAGAGGAAAACTCATTGGGGCAAAGGATGCACAGGGGGATTCGCAAATGAGCCACTCACTGCGGATGTCCAAGCTGCAGAGCGAACTGGAATACAAGAAGAGCTTTGAGGATGCCAAGGCCCAGTGCCATGTCCCTCTGGACATGATCCACCTTGTGCACGCCCAGAAGGCCCAGCATCTAGCCACAGACATAGGCTACAGGACGATGCCCCATCACTTTACGGCCTTGCCCACTGACATGAAGGTGGAGTGGGCCAAGAAGGCATACGGCTTGCAGAGCGATGTAAGCTACATGTGAGCTTGCACACATGGGAGCGCGCACGCCTGTGTGTGTGTGTGTGTGTGTGTGTGTGCATGTGCGTGCGTGCTAGAGCTGGTGCGAGCCTTTCTCCAAGCCCTTACACACCACAGCTCACATCGACAGATGCCCGTTTATGGATCACGCGTGGCGACACCAGCTTCCGAGTGGTCTCGCTTTCCTTCAGACAATGCCCATCTGAGTTCCGTCCTAATGGACAGAACCCAACAGAGCTGCTTTTTCCTTCTGGGGCTTCTCACCTGCAGCATATTTTCTGCTCACATTTTATTGCGGGTGCGGGTCTACACTTGTGACATTTGCGGGAGAGCAAGGTTGACAACTTGCCACTGTTCGGAATAAGCAACCTGCTCATCCTCAAAAGCCTCTTCCTGCTGTGCCCCCCTCCCTGGTTTCTGGGTCCTTTCTGTCCTCAGTGGGCTCTTGTGCAGGACTGTGAGCGAATGGAAAAAACGGGTCACCTGCCACCGGACAGCTAAACACAAGTGTGCACACACATGCACGCATGTGTGCATGTGTGCATGTGCGTGCGCAGGGTGTGTGTGTGTGTGTGTGTGTGTACAGGCATCCCCTGTTAGCAGGGCTGTTTCATGCTAGACAGATGATATGTTAGTGGTAGAGAAGCGTCCATTTAAATAGTCTTTCATTAAAACTACTCATTCAATATTAAGTAAAGAAAGGAAAATCTCCTCCTCCTGCAGCAGGAAGCCGCTGTCTGGCGAAATTCCCTCTGCTGGCTCCCTCTGGGCACTGTTACAAGTCCTCATTTTCTTCCGTCCTACATGTAATTTTAAACAAGAAAACTGGCAACTCAGACAATGAGGACGGTGTCTTTCCAGGGTAGACAGGGGTTCCCTGGTGGGGGCCAGGGCTGACCTGGCCCCTCACAGCCTCTCCACAGTACAGCTGGGTGGAGCCTAGAGTCACAAGCCTCAGGGAGGGCCGCAATTAAAGGGGACATTAATTTACGTTTTGGAGCCCTACCTGTGACTGTGCAGAAATGGGTAAGACAAAAGCGGTACCTAATTTGCCTCAGCTGGCATCTCGGGGACATCGGGAGCTGTTAATGGCCCTTTAAAGGCCTGTGCACCAACAATGGCTGGCCCTTTTTCTTTCTTTCTTTCTCCTTTGTCAGAACCAATACAGGGCAGATGTGAAGTGGATGAAAGGCGCGGGCTGGGTCGCCACCGGGTCATTAAGTGTGAAGCAGGTGAAGAAGGCAGGAGAACTCATTAGCGAGGTGAGGCTTCCAGGCGGCAGGGAGCGGGCCGGCTGCAGTAGGCGCACGGGGGTCTCTGTATAAAATTAAAATAATTTCCACTCAAAAGGCAAAGAAAAAGGCAAGCCACATGAAAGGCCTCAAAACCCGCACTAGGGCTGGTAATTAGAGGGAAACCACATACCAAACACACACCAGTAGGGGCCCGTGGAGCCCTGGCCAAAACAAAGTGGGTGACAAATGATATTATGAATAATAATGACAATCAAATGGAGCTCAATTGCTACCCAGCAACTTACCTTTTAATGAAGGAACACAGGAGAGATGATGAAGAGATACATTTATTGCGCCCAGAAAGCCTTTCTGTGGCTTTGCACACATTTTCTTCCTCTCTTTCTGTCACAATGTAAACAGGTTTTGAATAGTCACGTGGTATTCAGCATGGTGACATGGCTGGTTCTTTGTTGTGGGCAGTGTCTGTCTTCTACTGTATTTAAGACTTATTCTGGTCATTCTGGCTGGATTCCAAGGTATCATTGCTTATTTAAAAAAAAAGCATTTTTGGACATTTTCACTGAGCAGCAGTCTTTTAAAGACTGCTTCTGGGGGTTCTCATCCTTAGCACTACGGACAGTTTGCTAGCCTTTTGTTGTCGGGGGCTGTCTTGTGTCTAGGGGGAAGGTGCAGCCACATCCCTAGGCGCGAGATGCCAGAAGCTTTCTCCACCCAGTTGTGTCAGCTAAAAAGTTGCCACACATTGGCAAATGTCCCCTGGGGGGGGGGCAGAATTGCCACTGGAGCAGGCACCCCAAGGAGCTGTCCCTAGCTTATGTTCACTCCAAAGCTGAACACTGTCAAACTACTCACATCTGCCCCTCTGTAGCTGTCTGGGCTGCCCTTACCTGGAGGGAAAACGCATTTAACTCTACAGAGCGGCCTGGTCTTTCTGGACTTCCCTGGGTAAGGAGGAGACCATGGCCTGTGAAAAACCTTAGCGTTTGCATTGAGGCTTCCAAAGACCTTGTTCTGAGGAAATTATCTCACTGAATTCATAGTCAAGAAAGAAAGACTCAAAAAAAAAAAAAAAAAAAAAAAGAAAGAAAAGAAAAGAAAGAAGAAAGAAAGACTCTCCTGTTGGCTTTTCGACGCACCTGCTCAGCACTGATCCTTTCCACTGGGGGAACATTCTCTTTGCCTGACATAGCCCAGACCTAATCTGGAAAGTGGCTTCACTGTGGTAGGTCAGTGTGAGGCATTTCAGTCAGTACTGAGAGCTCAGACGACCCTCGCACCTCAGGGGAGACAGCATTGCCCCGCATTTTTCACCTCATTGAAGAATGGCCCTCTGAGGAAGATGGCTAAGCAGTGCTTAGAGGAATAATCATTTAGCTTGGAAGAGTCCTGCTTCCAAACTCTTGGTGCTGGGCCTACTCATGAAAGGAAATGAAGACTAAAAGCAGCTACATGCATAGCTGAGACTTGAAGGTCATTTCTGTAGGTGCCTAAGTCTGGGGAAACCATTTATCCCATAGTAGCTCTACTTGGTCACCTCATTTTCAAACTTTCTCAAAAATGTCCTTGTCTTTTCTTTTATTTCTTTCCTTTTTTTTTTTTTTGTATTTTAGAGAAGGGTCTATAGGGTGTTCAGGGTCTCACTACTAGATAGGACTCGTAATGATTCACCTGTTTACAATCTCCCAAGAGCTGGGATTACAGACATACGCCACCACACCCAGTCTCAGTCACCATCTCAGCATGCCCTGGAGGTGGGGCTGGCACTGCAGGCTGGTAGATTGAACCCCTGGACCCTGAACCTGCTTGCAGGTGCTTTAATCCGCTGAGCTATTTGGCAGGTTCTCCTTGTCTTTTTTAATAACCTTGCATTAGACTAGTCCTCAAACTTCAGTAAGATATCTTTCAGCAACCTTTCCTAGAGATCTCATTACAGGCTAGCATACCTCCAGGTTAGTGTCAAATTGGGCTTTTTTAACCTTCAGAGAGCCTTAAGTGCACAAGTGTATGCGTGCGGAAACCACCAAAACTTTTCTCTGAAGGACCACACAGTAAATATTTCCAGCCTGGCAAATTATATGGTTTCTATGACATTGAGCTGCAAAATGGCCACAGGCAATATGTAAATAAATGAGCAGGGCTGTGTTCCAATAAAATTTTATTTACAAAAAACATGTAGGGGCTAGATTAGGCTATACTGGAGACTCCTAGCACAGTATATAGAAATCTAAGTAGCTAAGTGAATGGATGTTCATCAAGTAAGTGTTTAACTTGGGAAAACATAAACACCATGTTCCTATACAAACATCTCTCTCGGTACCCTGGGATTATACTTTGATTAGAAAGATATTGCTTTAAACATGATTTTCAGAGCACTTCAAACCTGAGTACCTATGTTTCTACCAGCACTTAATTTTTTTTTTTGTTTCAGTGTTTTTCAAGCTGTATAATGACTATTTTCAATAACCGAACCCTTTTTTATTATGCTTGTATTTTGAAGAATTAACACATATGCTAACTGAACCAGGCTCTGAAGTGATTGGCTAATCTGTACTCTCGAACTGTTAGATGCAGGACTTCGGACTGTGATGATGTCCGCCACGTCCTTTTGTGGAAGGAAACTAGAAAGCTTTAATGGATAAATGTGACTATGAAGGCTCTTTCTTGCTTAGAAAAACCAAACTAAGATATGTAAACAACTGCAACATGGTATTTGAAGCCTATGAAAAGAATCCTTTCCAAGTGTGTATCCCACAGTATTTTACTGGTATAATTTAATTTTGAGGTGTTGTTCTTTCCACCAGGTAGAAAATACTTTAATGTTAATTGACATGAGGTTATTCTTAAATTGAAACAAATATTAACCTGAAGGCACCTAGGATATAGAGATAGAGGAAGCAGAATAATAATTATGTTCACAAATTCACTCTAATCTCAAGCAACCTATGATTTTCTCTTTCAAATGGCATGAAAGAGCAGCACAAAATTCACAGCTTTGATCCTTTCCTGCTCAACAGAAGAGGTACCGTCAGCATCCCGATGCTTTGAAGTTTACCAGTATTAAAGACACTCCGGAGATGGTCCAGGCCAGAATTAGTTATACCCAAGCAGTGGACGTAAGTGATAATGTATATACATTATGACTCTAAGAGTGGGCTCGTCTTTCAACGGTGCGATTGAAGCGGAGGGGATCTCTGGCTCGCTCTGTTCGCCCTGAGGATGAAGGAGCACCTTGTCCTTGGTGGGCTCCCCTTAGCAGGGGCGCTTCCTCATTAGGATGCAAATGGGGCGTTCCTACACTTCAGGATGCCAAGTGGGGCTCCACACCCCACTACCCGTGATGCTTGGCTTCCTGCCCCTTCGCATGTCTTGCCGATTTCTCTGAGATGAAGCTCCCCCCCCCATCCTTTTGTTTGAAAGTGTTGTGGCTATAACTGAAACGTTAGCTGAAATTCTTACTAATTAGAATAGTGAAGCTGTGCTCCTGGCTCTTTGGGACTCAAGGATGGGAATTGTGCTCTGATTTTCCTAGACTTTCAAAATAAGTTTAAGGTCTGATTTATACACATTAGCGTGACTCCCAAGCCATTTCCCATATTCCCTTTGTAATAAGAAACCAAGATTTGACCCTTTGCTACCCCAAAATGAGGTTTGGTAGAGACTAAATGGAATGCTGAAATCGTATAAAAATTCACTTTAAGACATGGATTTGGTTGATTCTGCTGAGAGAAGTCCAGGGATCTTTGTGTAGGGCAGGCATAGCGTTTAAATATCTACAAACTACTCAACTTAGCACAAGAAACATTTGTGCCCCTTGGGGACAGGGGCTCCAGAATTCCCTCTTTTGCTTCCCAGCAGTATGGCTGTGCCTTATGCTACCAATAATTGAAACAACCTGAGGGTCTCCCAGAATAAAGGATGGGGTTATTCACAAACTTAGGAGCTTGGGAATTTATAATGCATTGTAAATTAACATCAAGTTGAATTCTGAGAAATGCAGATGGTCAGACAAGAATTTCTTTCAAGAGAAACAATCCTCCTGCTCTGTCCTTACCCTAACCAACTCTAGGGGGCACTGCTGCGATGCGTAGAAACTTGGGCAAGCAGATAAGATTTGAGATGGAAAAGCCTTGTTTAGAAACTTGCTCTGGTGGCTGCTGCCCACTCCATGTGCCAGGCAGGCGCTTTTTCTTTCTTTCTTCTTTTGTTTTTTTGTACCGGAAATTGAACTCAGGACCTTGCACTTGCCAGGCAGGCCATTATGCTGCTGAGCTATCTCCCCAGTCCTCAACTTCATGGGTCACTTCAGACTACTAGGATATCGGAAGCCTAAATCAGAATCATGGGTAATGAAGACAACCCCAGACCTATGCAAGGGATGTTTATTAGGGCAAGAATACGTGAGGTGGTGAAGAGGTAGGTGTGGAGCCTTCTCCTCACACTGTATCCAGACCCCCCTCCTGCAGCTTAGAGTTCATAATCTAATTATACCTCAATAACTGTACTTAATTTTCTCACCAGCACTCATCTCTGCATTGTACTAAGAATGGCTTGTTTGTGGAGGGGAATGTTTCAGCTTGTCATGTTCTGAGCTAGAAAATAGAACTGGGGAGAGAATGACTCGTGTGTCACCAAGCTGGCTGTGAGATCTGTGTGGAGACAGGATGCCAGTGGTCATGTCTCCAGGAAATCATGGCAGTTGTAGTACCTCTGTGGTCTCTTGGAGCATAGCTGATGGCTGTGTGGGGGAGGCTCTGGGTTTAACCAAAATCTCCCTCTATCCACAGAGGTTGTACAGGGAACAAGGAGAAAACATAAAGCATCATTATACACAGACTGCGGACCTGCCCGAAGTCCTGCTGGCCAAGTTGAATGCCATGAACATCAGTGAGGTGAGGCTGACCGGAAGGAGGCTGGCTGCCATGGCCGGAAGTCAGGATGCTCTCCACTCAGATGAGCCTGCACTGGTTGTCACTCTCTTGAGATGCATGGTTGCCTTGAATAAGGAGATCTGCGTTTTCATGTGCACTGTGCCCTGCAAATGGTATACCTGGTTGTGTAGAAGAGTCAGGGATGTTGGGAAGAATGAGCAGGGCGGAAGTGTCTGCCTTAGTACAAAGAGCCTCAGAAGAGCTGAGGATCTCAGTAGAGCTGAGTACATCTGATGGCTTTACCAAGGAGAGATGTGGGGTTTAACTCCTCCCTTCAATAATCTGTCAGCACCCTTGCCACTATTGCTGCTCTATGAGAGAGACATTTGGCTTTCTTTACCTTCAGGAAAGAGCTATGCAACTGTAGCCTTATGCCTCCTCCTTTGAATCAACTCATTGCTCAGAAAAATATGGATCTGAGGGCCAGCCAGATAGCTCAGTGGACTGAAGCACCTGCTTAGGCAGAGGGCAGTGGCTGGGGTTTGATCCCTGTTGGGCTGTGCTGGCCCTGGCCCTGGGGTATGCTGAGATGGTGATTAAGACTGGGCGTGATGGTGAATGCCTGTAATCCCAGTGCTTGGGAGGCTGAAAACAGGAGGATCACTACGAGTCTGATCTCTGTACGGAGACCCTGATGCCAAAGTCCTCCCCTCTATGGCTTTACCTACCAAGGGTGGGAGAGGCCAGAGCCACCTCTGTGAAGTCTTTCAAAACCACAGTGGTCTCTAACCCAGCTGCAGGGTTGAGCTCAGGGAGAAAATCCCACAAAAAAACAGATTCTCATTTGGGTAAACCCGAGTTTAGGAAGCTACCGGGTCCCAGGAAGGTCTTAACTTGCACACTTTTGCCCACCAGACCCGTTATAAAGAATCCTGGAGCAAGCTTCGGGACGGTGGATATAAGCTGAGACTGGACGCCCTCCCCTTCCAGGCAGCAAAGGCTTCTGGTGCTGTCATAAGTGATGTGAGCATCTGGGGCTGTTCAGTCCTAACCAGTTTTCACTCCTTTTGCCTCTAACCTCTGCCTTCTTTTGCCTGTGGATAATATCCTCTCCTCTCCGAACTGACTGTGTTAGGGCAATCAGATAATGACCATGGAGAAAGCATGTATCTTACAACAAAAAATTCCCTAGCCTGGCGTACAAAGCCAAACACTTGACTGTAAACATGGGCCCTGGGCAGATGAAACGTGCTTTCCACCAAGAGTTTCCCTAAAGCGAGCCTGTGTGAAGAGCCTGTTAACAATGCCCGCACCTTCCTCCAACCTGGGCCGCCCAAGTGCTAATGCGTTCTGTCATTTCATAGCTGAGCCCTTTAGTCATTGGGAATCTTGCATATGAAAGAATAGACCTTTTGACGACTCCCTCGCGTTTCCTTTTAACTCACCCAGTGACTGTCAAAAGAACAAAACATTTTTGCCCAATACCCACCTCTTCCATTCCATGTCCCTTGTCCCTGAGCTGTTACTCTCTCCTGTTCTCTTTCCCTTTAGTACAAATACAAAGAGGCATTTGAGAAAATGAAAGGACAGATGCTTGGCTCCCGGAGCTTGGAAGATGATCTTAGCCTTGCACATTCAGTGCGTGCGACCTCGCTGCAGAGCGATGTAAGTGGGAGGAGATGCGATGCGGGCTGTGGGGCCGCACCTAGCGGCACTCGAGGCATGGCCACCTGAGGTTCGGCTTTGCAGCTTCCTCCGTAAATGAGATTGGATGAGTTGACTCCTTAGTTCCCTGCTAAGCTGGGAATTTTTCATTTTTGTATTTTGTTTTCTTTTTGGTACTGGGAATTGAACCTAGGACTTCCTCACTAAGCTATAGCCCCGTCCCATTTTTATTTTTTATTTTGCAATAGGGTCTCTCCAAGTTGCCGTGCTGCCCAGCCTGGTCTCCTGCCTTGGCCTCCTAGAGTGCTGGGATCACAGGCATGTGTCGCTGTGGCGGGCTGTGTTCTTTGGTTTAGACCTGTGAGCACACCAGAGTGGGCCTGCGGGATGGGCTTGGCATGTTTGGTCCATGCAGTGAGTTTATAACAAACTTTGAATAATAAAAAGTTTTGTGTCAGACTTCTCAACTTCTGACCAGTAACTGAACCAGATTCTTGAAAGCCACGGCTGATCAAAAGTGTTCACTTCCAGTCCCCACAGGAGAGGGCCGAGTGCTGGTGATCCTGTAGTTGCTCCTGCCCCAGCAACTCCTTGCTTCACTGATTCATGCTTCCTGCCCAAGGAGAGCATCCAAATTGCCAAAGCCCTCTGACTGCCCACTGTGACCCTCTATCTGTGGGCACAGGTGTCTTGTACACGTGCGAGATGGCTAGTGTTGGTAAGGAAACAGACTTCCAACAAGTCACAGAAGACTCAGTACTCTTTGTCACTCATCTTGCCTTACTAAGAAGCAGATTGAACTTTGAGGGGCTTGGTTTCATACCTGAGGCCGGGAGGTGGAGACAGCTCTAGCTCTCCTTCCCTCTGTAGCTTCACACTTTCTCTGCCATTTCATCCTCTGCTTTGGTTTTCCCTTTTTGGGTATCTTTTACCCTGTCTGTCCTGGGTTGCTGGCCTGTGAGTGTGAGCTTGGACATGAGGTGCTCTTAGCCTCATGCTAGGCAGGGGTGAGCACAGGATGGGTGGAGGGAGGAGTGAGAGGGTAGGGTCAGGTGGCTTGAGCTTCCAAAGAAGGCTATAGCAGGGGATGGAGAAGGAAAGGAAGCAGAGAGGCTGAGGCACCTGAAGCCCAAGGAACTATGGAGTGGGTTTCACAGAACTGTCAATGGCCTTTCCCAGGAGTGTGTGGAGTGGTGATATAGAAGGAATGAACTCCACTCTTCCTCTCTCAGCATGTATATTGAGTTTGGGGTCATCATTCATTCGGAACTAGTTCTCCAAGAATCCACCTCTCTGCCTTGGCTCCCAGATTGACCAGGAAGTTGTCTAGTACTTTGAGGGAGTTCTTCTCACGCTAGCAAGAAGGAGAATCTTTGATGTCTAACCCTGAACTGGAGTGCACAGGGAGGAAGGTGTGACTGAGGGAGTGCAAGGTTGCGGTGCATCTTCTTGCCTCTGAAAAATGGAAAGATTCACTACAGTGAGCAGGAGAGTCCCTGGCATTGTATCTGTTACCTGGATGACCGTGTTTTCCCCTACTCTAGGACTTGCAGGTCTTTTTCACCCAAACCAATGGCCTCCATGAGCTGAGGGGGTGCATGTCAGGGCCTGGTGTTGAGCCCTACTTGAGGCCAGTCCCTGAAAGAAAAGAGCATGGTTTCTTCCTTGACCTGAGACAGTTGTACTACAGATGTTCTCCCTGATGGTCCCATTGCAGACAGTGGCTTTGAACTAGCTGCTGTTGATCTGCCTGCCCCTCTAGGTGAATTATAAGAGAGGCTTTGAAAACTCAAAGGCACTCTTCCGCCTGCCACTGGACATGGTAACCCTGGTGCACGCCAAGAAGGCTCAGGCCCTGGCCAGCGACCAGGACTACAGACATCCGCTTCCCCAGTACACGTCCTTGGAGGAAGACCTGAGGCTGCACTGTGCCAAGAAGGCTCACAAGTTGCAGAGTGAGGTAAAGGGGGCTGGCCTCTCCCTTAGAACTCTTCTCCTTACAGGTTTAACTGTGCAGGAAGCAGTGACCCACAAGCCTCTCTGAGCTGGGGAAGGCTCCGAGGTCAGGAGTCCTAAGTGCTCATTTTCTTTTGAAACACACCATGACTACTCTGAAGCACAATTGCTCACCTTGTAAGAGCAGCCATCCCGAATTGAGTATTTTCTTTGACTTCAAAATATTATGCTGTCACTCAGCATCTCATTTAATCCTCACAGTAACTCTGTGTCAAAAGTCTTCACCTTCATTGAACAGAAAAATTACAGAGGTGCACAGGAGGTAAACCATTTGCCCAAGATCACACAGCTGCATCTGAGAAATGGGGGTGCTGGGCTGAGCTGAAGATTCCCTCCAGGTTCATGAATTTTCAGGTTTAGGACTTGCCAGTGGCTTCTCCCTATCCCTGGGGTGGATGGAGGGTTCCTCTTGTTCCCTCCTGCAGTCCTGACCCTTCTTCTGGGAAGCCTGGGCTGTGTGGGGAGGGGTGGCTCAGAGCCTCTTCCTCCTGAGGGCCCACTTCAGGAAGGGGACAGTGTCAGGGCCCCGAGGTTCTCCTGGGGTCCTTTCACGGCGTCTTCAGGCTCCTCTGACATGTGTGCCCTGCTCTCTGCAGCAGGCAGGACCGGGGAGGATGCGGAAGCATAGAGTTTGCTCACTCCCCTCAAGGGGCAGCCCATACTCCCTACAGGCAGCGGTGTCCTGCTTGGCACACACAGAGCCCCCAGCTTGCTAGGTTTGCCCTGGATGAGACTGCAGGGAACAAACCTGGGTGGGAAAGCAGAACAGCACACTAAGCCTCTTTCCTGGGGTGGCGGTGTCTGCGAGCCGGGTAGTGCTGCTATCTGGTGTCTGTTGTCTCTTGGAGGTGTCTGCCTGCGTACCGTGTTTACAGACTGACACCAACTGTCAGGAACCTGAGCACAGCTGTAGGAAAGAGGGGGCTGTCAGGCTCATTTCAGGGCCGTTTGTCACTTAAGCACAGCCCTGCTCCTCTGCCTCACGTAGTGATGGCAATTGAAAGGCTGCGCGCCCAGGGGGCGCCTCACTGGCTGAAGGGAGAGAATCTGGGGGCTCTTTAAACTGTCATCCCCAATCACTCAGGCATGCACACTGGTCCTGCCCACTCAGATTCAGATAAGTCTTTGCCAGATTATTTTGGATTCGTTTGTGAGTTGTGTCTTCACCTATGATTAATTGATGCCTTCCGCTGCTGCTGGGTTTTGTTTTGGAAGACCTGTTAGGCCATTTACACATTTGCCCCAAAGAAGACCAACTTCCTAACCACAATGCACTCCAGGGTTTATTTTCTGAGAGCACACACTAAGATACAATCCGCCTCTTGTCCCCGTAACAGCTGCTGTGAGCCAAGTGGCAGCAGAACTCTTTCCTTCTACACTCTGCCCCCCAATGTGCATTGACTAAGGAGATCTGCACGAGTGCTGAGTGGAATAAATCTGAGAGCGGGGCTTGGTCTTGAGTTCTAATTATGATGTTGAATGCTAGCACAGGCGACCCCTGGCTTCTCCTTGCCTCCTCATCCTGAGACTTGGGCTTTTCTGATTCTCTGTGTTGTTGCTTGTAGAATTTGTACCGCTCAGATCTGAACTTTATGCGAGGTGTTGCCTGTGTGATCCCAGGCACCCTAGAGATTGAAGGGAGAAAGAAAGCATCCGAGCTCATCAGTGAGGTAACGGGTGACTCTGGAGGGGCACAGGGTGGGCGGTGGCCGCAGTGAGGCTGTTTTCTTCCTCTAGAGCCTGCTGTGGGTTAAGCTGTTAGCAACAGGAGCTCACTGCCTTTGTTCCTGCCTGCCTTCTTTTGGCACCAGATCCTCCAGTCCTACTGTGTGCCACTTTCTACAACCTCGTGGCTCTCATGTCCGCCCCTCCGTTAACATGGCTCACGAAGTGTGCTTTCCTTATGTGCATCTAAAGGGTGGCTCCGTGGTCCAGTGCAAAGCAAACAGGCTTTGGAGCTAGAGATTGAAATTTCGGACCAACACTCATTTGCAATGTGACCTCAGGCCTGTGACCTGCCTTCTCTGAGCCTCTTAATTGTCGAATGGGATACCCATCCCTCCTTCGTGGAGTAATCCTGATGGATTAACACTCACCTGGGCACCATGCTTCTATGGCAACTGTATATGAAATGATGGCCGGATGCTTCACCTCCACGGCAGAGGCCTGGTGCTCCCCCTCCACCAGGGAGGGTCTTGTGGCATCCATCCTCCTGCCCCCACCCTCCCTGCTTCTCCAGCTCCCTGAGTGCACAAGTCACAGGGCAGGTGACCAACTGCATTCCAACCCCCTTGTCTGGCAGCTTGTGCCAACTGAGGCTCTATCTCGTCCTCAGAGCTCGTTCTCCTCTGGGTTTACATGTGACAGAACCATCTTCTCTTTCTCTGTGTGTGAATTTAGAGTAAATACCGTCAGCACCCCGGCTCACTGAAGTACACGTCCGTGACAGACACCCCCAACCTCCTTCACGCGAAGTTCAGCAACCAGATTACCAATGAGGTAAACATCTCCTGGTAGCTTTTTAGAAACTGGGACATTGTTAAAAAAAATATGTGTGAATGTTTATGGACTGGAAAGAGGGGCCAGATGTGCATGGCTTAGGAAGAGAAGAGCAGTATTGTACAGAGCCCATATATTTTCCAGGGCAAGAGGGCCAGTCTCACTCCCCTGGTGCAGGCATGGGCCAGCTGCGTTGGTGTCCCCTGGGAGTGACTGGCTGTGCCCAAGCTCAAGCCCTTGCTGGAGCTACAGAATACAAAGAGTCTCAGATGACTTTTTGCACACAGAAGTCTGAGCAGCTATAGTCCATAATTCATATATTCTATGTAAGCAAAGATTGGCTGACTGATTTTATCTTGTCATCCCGATGGTTGTTGTAAGGAGGACTGATTTGTAGTTATCAGCGGACAGTTTACAGCAGTGTTTGTCATGTGGCCTGTTGATCTTCCGCATCTTCTCCTCACTGGTTAATTCACACGTTTCCAGTAGAGGGGAGATGCAGGACAAAGGATCCCATTCTGGAAAGTCATCGCTCCCGCCCCATTGCTTCTACTTTTTGCAGTTGCTAAGCTATAGGCTTGACGCAGGTGAGCTGCTCACCAACATAAATGGAGAATCAGCTTTAGTCTTTAAGATTTTCCTGACTAACTTTTAGAGGTCGAATGAGACTTGCCTACTGATACAGTGAAGTCCCATATTCACCCCAGGTCAGAAAGTAAGACGTGGCAGTTGTGAAAAAAGAAGTCCAAAGAGGTGGAAATTCAGGATGTTAAACACTGATCCTAGCAGTTCTCAGTCCTTCTTTAGCCTTTCTGGATTCTTTTGTGCACCATGTGCCGTGGGGCAATGAGGACCTCCAGGATGGCCTTGGAAAGTCAGGAAACCCAGATCTAATCCTAATCACGGGTGGTGGAGAAGGACAGTCAGGGCAGCCCTGGCATGAATCCGCTCATGTGGAGGATTCTGGGGTGTTAGGAGAGGCTGCAGGTCAGGATTGGGCACCTCCCTTCCACTGGGTAGGGATTCTCATACGATTTCCAGGCCTGGCATTGTCTTGTGCTAAATCCTCAGGGACAGAGTGGGTGGTGAGGACCTCAGTGAAGAATAATATTCTTAATTGTTTTTGTCACTCCTCAGCCTATTATTTTGCAAAGCAAATTGCAATGGCTTTTTCCCTCATTCCATCTGCCTTGTAGAGAGGGTCTTTATTGAGAGAAACCTCTTCCCTGAGGCGACAGTGTACCTTTGCCTCTGGAATGGCCTTTTACTACCTGGCTTCCCCAGTTGCAGAAGAGGGCCTCCCTGCACCACAGAAATGCGCAGCGCTGACCTCCTTGCCTTTTTCTTTGGGGCACAGCGCCTCTATAGAGCAGCTGGAGAGGATGCGACACACCAGTACACCGCGACCCTGGGCCTGCCTGAGTTCACCCGAGCAAAAGCGAACACAGCCAACCTGAGCGATGTGAGCCCTTTTCCCCACTGAAGTTCAAGCACGCTCCAAAGCCATGCATGTCGCGTCTGCGATCTAACAGCAAGCTTTCTGGCACTCACAGAAGCTTTTAAAAATGTGCGTTCTAGACGCCCACATTAAATCCACATACCTTTTCACAAATGTGTTACATGCCTCCGCATGCTCGGAGACTACCACAGGGTGGGTGCTAATGAGATTTTCTTTGCAAAATAGAAAGCGTTTGCAGGTCAGAAATTGATCCTGGCACACCATGCTGCAAGCGGAAAGGGACAGCCTTTGTTTGCTGATTTGTGTAATCTCTTACAAAAAGATGTACATGTGTTTCCACTTCAGGCAAAGTACCAGGAGTCTTGGCGTAATCTCCGTGCTCAAGGCTACAAGCTGACAATAGACGCGCTCCCCTTCCAGGCTGCGCGGGCCTCGGGAGACAGGGCCAGTGATGTGAGTGGAATGCCCTGACCTTCCGTCTGGCCTCCTATCTGTTAACTTCATGTAAAACAGTGTCTACGGCTGATTTTCTGGAATTAAAGCAAATCTATAACCATGTGAGACAGGATGTCACCTGCAGAATATATTAGTTATGAATGAGATCCTTTAACAGAGGGAGGGAAGGAAAGGCTCTGTGACTCACAAGCTAAACCCCGTAAAGGTCTCTAGCACGAAGGAGCTTCAGATTGACTCCGAATTGCAAAGTCCAGGCAGCAGCTCCCAAGAAAGCAAAAGCAGGCTGCTTTGAAAAGCTCCACCCCAGCTGAGAAGGAGACCAGAGACTGGGCTGGAAGTCTCCTGACCATGGAGTACACTTCCCACAGCACTCTGTGCTTTCCCTGTCTGTGTTGGGATTTGCCCACCCCATTGCAGCTGCTCTGTTGCTAACATTCACAGCTTTGGGACATGAAGGTGACTTTCTCGTTCCCACAAACAAATTACAGAAAATGTGGACTTCAAATACATGGATCCTGTCTTTTGGGTTTAATGTTTTGCCAAGTGCAAATGGCTGAAGAACACATTTCTTTTTTTACCCTTTTTGATAAATTTCTTTTGGCCACAGGACATGTAAGGAGGGGGGTGGGACCCTGACTTTGGTTCTGAGAATCTGGTTTTAATTAGATAGGAAGAATGGAGCGATGTTTTAATTATCCATCTCCCAGGGAGGGAGGCATGCTCTCTGACCAGCTCCACCACTGTGGTCTTAGAACCCAGTACCCCCCAGTGTGAGGAGAGGTGATTTTTCTGGGGTCTGCAAGGAAAATGCACAGAGGGAAAGTGAGCGGGCTGCCTGTTGGCCTCTGACCAGCCGCTCCTCCCCCTCAGTTTCTTTACAGGCACGACTTCGTGAAGGAGCGCGGCAGGCTCATCGGGGTGCGCGGCGTGAGCGAGGACTCGCGGCTGCAGCACTGCCAGCGCATGGGACAGCTGCAGAGCGAGCACCAGTACAAGAGGGAGGCGGCTGGCAGCCAGGCCCAGTGCCACCTGCCCACGGACATGCTGCACCTGGTCCACGCCCGGAAGGCCCAGGCCCTGGCCAGCGATTATGACTACCGGACCCAATGCCATGAGTTCACAGCGCTGCCTGAGGACCTGCGAATGGCCTGGGCCAAGAAAGCCCACGCCCTACAAAGTGAGGTGAGGGGCTTGTGCATTGCAAGCCAGCTGCCCTCCTTCCTGCCTCCACGCCTGTGTGTCAATCCTGGCCTCTTCCTTGGCCTTCTGCGTCTTCCCGGATCAAATAATGACTTGCCTGGCCTCTGTCACCTAGGTGGGAACCATTTACTCACTTAATTGCATAATATTTATTGAGCATCTATTATGCTCCAGGGTCTAAGCCAGGTCCTGCGAAGATAGTAGTCAACAAGTAGTGAAAACTTTCCTGTACTCTGAAACTTCCATTATCCTCAGAGGAGGTAAATCCAGATGGATAAGGAAAGCTCATATGTCACATGGTGATACAGGCTGTGGAGACAGATGGAATAGGGAGGTGGGTGGGAGGGTGTCGGTGAGAGAGTGCACACGCGCATGCACATGCATGTGTGCAGTTTAAATTAGGGCCTAGGCCATGAGTCGGCAGGGCAATGGCTGGCTCAGAACCACCAGTAGTAAGGGATTAAATAAGTCTTCCAGCCGTGGTCTCTTGTCCCCTGGATCTGTCCCCCTGGCTTCCCCAGGTGGCTAGATTATGAACCTCGGTGCTCTGGCTCCTGAGTCTGTGGCCTTAATCATTACCAGTGTGATTTACTCAGAGTATGCAGCCCATGGCTTTCCTGAGAGTCTACACATCACTTGAATATCAACATTGTTCTGTAGATGAAAATAGGAACTTTCCTTTGCAAAATGAGATAACGTTCTAAAGCAAGGTTCACTGTACACAATGTAGCAATGATGCTGCTTTTGGTGTTACTTTTGTTTTTTGAGACAGGGTCTCACTATGTAGTATAGGGTGGCCTTGAACTTACTATGTTGCTAACCTGGAACTCACAGAGAGACTCTTGCCTCAAAGTCCTGAGTGCTGGGACTACAGGCACACACCACCACGCCCAGTTATGACAATATTCGTTATTAGCATGACAAATATATGCCTTCTTATAGACCTCTCCTGCATGCAGCTACTTAAATCATTCCTGTGTCTATTAGAACTCTGAGGCTTAATGCCATAGCTGGTATATTTGCAGTACAGGGCTCCAAAGTAGGCTTCCAGGAAACACTGTGTGGAAATTTGCAGAGGACTTCTGGCCCTCCATCCGTGCAAGGAGGAGAGTTGAAGTGCCATTTGGGGAAGCCAGATGCAGCTGGGCAGTTTGGGAAGGTCCCCTATTATCTTGGAATCATTCTTCAAAACCGTCTTTGGGTAGCTGACTCCTGTCCACTCTCCTCTTCTGGCCTCCCATCCCCATTCCCCCTTATCATGAAGTCTGGGGCAGGTGTGTTGTTTTTAGGATCTGCGTGAATAGTCAAAGCTGGGCTGTGAGCTGAGATATCAATAGACAATCCATTTATAAGAGAGTCTGAGGCGCAGCCAGATCTTTGGGGAACCTGCATCTTGCTTTCTGACTTACCTGCGATCGTACTGTTCAGCTCCACAAAAGGCGAGTTGAAAGAGCGCTCCCCACTTCATCTCGCTTATGAAAGGAGCAAGGCCTGGCTGTGAAGAGGCCCTGTAGGATTATTCTCTCCAACTTAGAAATTTATCCAATTTTCTTTGTTCTTTATCAGAGTAGAAGGCAAAAGCTTTGCTGGTGTAGACTGAAAGATCGCGGTGTAAAAAGCAATCTTACTGACATGGGGTTTTGAAACCTGCTCCCGAGCCTGAGTGATGTCTCCCTGAGCCAGTTGGAAAGCAGAGTGGAATTTGCACAGGGGCATTAACCAGCAGACAGTAGATCAGAAACCGACCCTGTTTGAGGCCAGCTGTGAGGAATGCTGTGAATCCTGAAATGAAAGGAAACTAAAAAGGCCGAGAGGCTGATTTCTGCAGTGATAGTTTGCGTTACGGCAGAGGTTATATCTAAATTAGAGAAATGCCATCAACTTCGTTTAGATCCAAATTTTAGACTTCCATAGAGAGGATTTCCCCCCATCTTTAAAATGCCTAATTTCCATCAAGAGAAGAAGAAAGGCATTTGGGTGACTGTCTCATTGCAGGTAGCTGAGGGCAGATCAAGGAATTGTAATGCGATGTGCCATTTCAGGGGGCTCTCGCTCTGACCCATTGTCTCAGAGCGCCTCTGAGTATTCCCTCCCAGGAACGATGCTGTAGTCCTCATCTTCAGAGCCTTGAAAATAAAGAGGATGAGCTTAGTGTGCATCTGCAATAGAAGCAAGTCATAGCGAGTCACAGTGAGGGGAGGAGGTAAACTGAGGCTTGAAAAGATGAAAAGGGCTTCCTCACAATTAGCCGGTTGGATTCGGGTTTGTTGCAGGTTTTAAGTTCCTGTTGCATTTGATTCCTGCTCCTTCCATTGCCATTACTGCAAGGATAAAACTCCAGCTGGCTCCTGTCCCCCAGCACTCTCAGGTGCTTCAGGAGAGCAGGAGGGTTCCCAGGGAGAAACTGAGTCACATTTTGGTAAAGTGATTGGCTCCAAGCTACAGAACCTTTGATCCAGGACTCAAAGTTCTCTCATCAACTGAATGGTGCATTGAATGTTTCTGTAGAGGCAGGCAGGCAGGCAGGCAGGCAGGCAGGCAGGCAGGCAGTCGCTTCGCTTACAGAATGAAACAAAAAGATCCCACAGATGCTTGGATTTGAGCACCTTTCTGGCTTTTTCAGGGATCAACTTCAGAAGTCACTGCCCACTTCACATCCTGTTAATCCATTCAGTGGAGTTGGAGGATGTTTTGTACGTTATATGTGATCCATTATTCAGTTCCTGATAAAATGCACAAATCCAAACAGCTGGACTTGATAACACGCAGAATGTGTTCTCAGTGAAGATACTGACCCACTGTGCTGGAGCATTACTGTGTGTCAAGGACCTCGAAATGCCCTAACCATCCTAGGTCACTCCCACTAATGGTCTGTGTCTTTCTTCCTGCAGTTTCGTTACAAGGCAGACTTGATGGGCATGAAGGGGACAGGCTGGCTGGCGCTGAGCTCTCCGCAGATAGAGAGAGCAAAGAAGGCCGGGGAGCTCATCAGTGAGGTACCGGACCTGGTCCCACCAGAGCCCCAGGCCCCCCTAGCATTTCCTGTAGAAGCCAGACCTACTCATTGAGTGCAGATCCAAAGAGGACGAGGAGCAGTGATGACTTCTGAGTGGCCTTCTGGGATCACTCATAACCAAATCCTAAAACAAAAAAGTTTTCCTCTACATAAGTTCACTGTTGAGGAACTAATGTATTGCACAAGTGTGATCTAAAATGGCCCCTCTTTTTCATCGAGATGGGGGGTGGCAGTCACATCCACTATGTTACCCCCACTGGGAGGGCCTGGCCACTCTCTGACTGCCAGTGGTGTTACAAGCTGCACAGTGACAGGGACATCAACTGGGTGCTCCATCAGATTGGTGGGGATCCTGCTGTGGAATCCCCATGAGGGTAGCACTGCCTCCTTCACTTCCTTAATAGCAGAACTTATTCAGACCAGGGCTGAGCAGGGTCTCAGGGATGCTAAAAGCTTCCCTTTACTAAATTCCTTTCTATTAGGGGCCTCTTGTTCAAGAGAATAAATGCCTGTAAAGTGTTCCTCATCACAGAGAAGAGCTTGGGAGTTTTTTTAACCTTTTTTTTTTTTTTCGGAACCAAGAATTGAACTCAGGCTCTTGTGCTTGCCAGGGAAGCATGTATTCTACTGAGCCATCTCCCTGGCCCCTAGAGTTTTTTAATCTTTTGATGGCTAGGCGTCCACCGAGGAAAGAGACTCATCCAATAATCTCAGTGGTACATTTATCCTGAGAAGGAAGACGAAGCTGTTTTTATGACAGCGATTGGCTCCAGACATTTGACTGTGTTTTAGGGGAATCTTTATCTTCCTTTTCAGACCAAATACCGTAGCAAGCCCGACAGTATCAAGTTCACCGCGGTGGTTGACTCTCCAGACCTGGTTCATGCCAAAACCAGCTACCTGCAGTGCAATGAGGTGGGTTCCTTCTCTTCCTACATTGTGGGAGAGAAGTAGGGTAGAGCTGTTTAGTGGTCAGCGCTGGCCCACATAGGCCCTGGGAAGCTGTGAGGGTGACACCATCCGGGTCATGGCGGGCCAAATTGCTTTATCTCTTCCAAACTTGTTTCCCTTATTTGAAGGAGGTAGGGGGTAAGGGGATAAGAATAACAACTATCTCATAAGATTAAGTGAATTAAATGAGGATTAGATATATGAAAGCAAATAAAGCTTCTAGCAAGTGCTGGGATCATAGTAAGTCTTCTAGAAATGCCCCCTATGGTGGTTTGCTCGTAATAATACTAATAAAGCCAAGCATTACTGACGATCCCTTACCAAGCATGAGATCAGATGCGTCTTACTTGCTGATGGAATGGTAGTGGAATTAAATGCTCGGTACACTCCAGAGGAGAAGAAGTATTCAGGGCTTCTTTCTGCTTTTGCTTTCTGCATGATTTAGCCCAGTTTCCTCTTGCCTGCATTATGTCAAGGAGCAAAAAGCTACCCCCCCCCCACAACAAATTGTCAAGGGATTCACCGCCCCCAACAAACGCAGTAACAGAATTGCCTCAGCCTCCAGAGAGCTCAAGGGCTGCCCTGACCAGTTATGTTTACAACTCCAAATTGGATTTGGAAGTGGACCCAATCAATGATCACATTTTCCTCTCTGAAATCAGACGAGGCTGCAACCCTTGCTAAAATTATTAACAGGTCTTAAAATGGTGCTCTGAACGTAACAGCCCACATGAAGCTTGAGGTTTCAATTGCATTTTCTTGGGTGGATTATGAAAACCTTAATTTTTGAACACTCATTGAAGTATTTTGAATGAAAGATCTTATTACCTGTGTATGAACAGTAGTAGTATTGATGTTAAACAACAAAGGCCCTAGGCTACATCTTCATACCAATAAAAAGCATGTGGAGTGATCAGCCATGAAGATTCTTTGCAACAGCCATGCATCTTAGAGACGCATGTCTGAGGCCAACCAGGGTATTTGCTTTGTGGCCCACTGGAAGCAGATCCTGATGTTTTTAACAGGCTCTATTTAAAACCAGCTACCTGCACCTGACCCTGGACACATAGGAACCTTCTTTCAGCAGAGGGTTCTAGAAGGACACTCTCCATGGGTGCAATGTGCCCCATGATTGGCAGCCTGTGGGCCATCGGGTGGGAAGGGCAGAAGGGGGATGGGCTGCTTCATAACCCTGGATTCAGCAGGTGCAGTCCTGCCTTGACCTCGCGCCTGTCTTACCTGCAGCGCCTGTACAGGTTGGGAGATGCGGAGTCCCTGCACAGGTACACAGTGATCGCTGACCACCCGGAGTTTGCCCGAGCCCGTCTCAACGCGTTGCATCTCAGCGATGTGAGTGAACCTCTGTTCGTGTGATTTCTGCTGGCTTTTGTAAAATTGTCTGCTCAGAACAGATTTTATTTGTTTAAAAAAATGCCCTAGGAATGAGAATGTGGAAAAGAAAGAACACCTAACAGAAAGTAGGACAAACTGCAGTCATGACTTCTTGTCACTTTCCTTGCAGGGGCTCAGTTTGTTCACCTGTAAAATGGGAATGGGGCTGGGCTAACTTCAGGTGTCTTCTAGCTCTAAATACAGGATTCTGGGATGGCTGAATAGTCCCAGGCTCCCACAGGTGTAGACGGTGGCTCTGTTCCTTTCCTGGGTGCCTCTCATGAGCCACTCCAAGGGGTGTACCCATGATCGCAGAGACAGCTGCTCCACGGCGGCCCATCCCGTCTAATATAGCCGGCTCCTTTGTGTGCACCACCGTGCCCTCCAGCACTCCAGTTTCCCTTGGACGTGTGCCCTTTGCATGATGAACCAAGATGCTGTTTCTTGAACCCAGGCTTGTTGTTGGCAGGGGTTGGAGGCCCCTGGCTGTAACAGAATAGGCAGCCATGTGGCCAGCAAAGCTGTGATCCCAGGATAACAGGTAGAGAAGCGCAGAATCAAAAGACACTGTCAGAACGGAATAACACAGGCTGCGTGTTGGCCTGGGGCGGCGCGTGGCCTCCCAGAGCCCGGCCATTCTTCCCTCCCTGGCCTGGCCATTGTGTCCTGGGGCTCCGTGCAGACCGACAGCTGCTGCCGCTCACCCCAGAGGTGGCACCTTGCAGGGGTTGTGAGAGGCACCTTCTAGTTAGCGTGTGTATTAGTTTGTTGCGTTTGTAAAGCCCTGTGGGATCCCACGCAGTGAATGCGCCTGTGCTTTGTAAATATGAGTTATTATGACCATTTGATGCTTTTGAGGGATGTGCAAAGGATAATTTTAGAACAGTAGCTCTGGTAGGCTGACCTCCATCTGGGGAAGCGGGTCCGCCTCCTCTGCAGAGCCAGGCAGAATATCCAGCTCATTAATGTGTGCAGGATGGGGTGGTGAGGCTCCGCTGGAGGGACTCTTGGAGACACGCTGCCAAGGAGACTGGCACGAACCTGCCGGTTCACGTGGGGCCCAGGTGAAGGAGGACAGAGCGTCTTCCCTCTCCCGGGGGAGCCAGCCACACAGTCCCGAAGTTGAAATGAGCTGCAGGGCGTGTGGGTGTGGAGGACTCACAAACCTCACTTGAAAGCGTACTCTTGGGGCGTGTGGACCTTGCACAATTGGATCAAGTGCTCTGCCAGGAGGGTGTGGAGGCTGAGTGACCTTGCCGGGCAAAGAAAGCCATTGAGATGTGTAAGGCAGCCGAAATAACTAAAAATCAAATGACTCTAATGTGTGAGGATGAGGACAAAACTGTGCCCACTGTGATCAAGAAGAGGAGCGCCCAGGATTCCAAATCAAAGTGCCTGTGGAATCTAAAGAACCCAGTGGCAAGGCAAGAACCTCAGCAGAATAAAAACCTGGGGAGGAAGTGCTCACAATCAGGCAGACGGTGCACAGGGAGAGGCGCTGGAGAAAGGGCGCGGGCGCACTGTGGGGCTGGGCTTGCCCGCTCACCACTTGATCCACAGTCGCCAAAATTTGGAAGCTTGGTGCCTTGGATGCCAGTATGGGATGATGTTGGATTTTGAGGCTGTGCCAAGCTTGATGTCAAAAACTAGCCCAGATCTGGTATGGATGCACTTATCAGGAAGGCCCCATGTCCCCCTCACCCAGAGTAGACAGGTCCTGACTCTATCGACTGCTACAGCGTCAGCAGAGCCTCCAACAGAAGAAGCGCAGCTCTAGAGGAGTTATCGGTGTGTCATTGACTGAATGCCCCACCCCTTCCACATATCTTTCAGTCCTAAACTGAACTCAGTGGTGACTCAGGAAATCTAATCATCTGACTCAGTCTGTCATTCCAGAATGTAGGCCATTACCCTGGCCACGAGTAGATCTGGGCCTGGAACACAGTAGGTGTCTGGTTCATGGCTTCTGGTGTTGGAGGTTGGAGCTGGAGGTGGTGGTGAAGGTGATGGTGACAACAGAGCATGAGATGGTGGCACTACCCTGCTTGGCTCAGG
Source organism: Octodon degus (assembly GCF_000260255.1). Classification (NCBI taxonomy): domain Eukaryota; kingdom Metazoa; phylum Chordata; class Mammalia; order Rodentia; family Octodontidae; genus Octodon; species Octodon degus. Next base: position 14,093,785 of record NW_004524618.1, on the reverse strand, counting down.
TCCTCCACAGCCCCTCTAGTGAGAGGCCAGTGTGGCGGGAGTGGGACACTTGGCTTTTCCTCTGCTTTGCTCAGTCTTCCAGGCCCTGTAGGGCTGAGCACCAGCCCTGACCTCTATTTCCAGGGATAAAAGTAAGGTTCTGAAGCCCCCCTCCCCCGCCATCTGCAGTGGCTCACAGAATGAGTGACCCACACAGTCTGAGGCTATCACTTTGTCATTTGTTGGGGATTGGCTCACCCGCTGGCTCCCTGCTCTGTGGTGGAATAAAGGCCAGCCTTTCCCTGGGATCTCCCAAAGGTTCCTTTCATGGAGCCTTTCCCTTATCTTGAAAAACACTCACTACATGAAGGCACAGAAGATCTTGGGACCCCATTGGCGATTCAGGCTCAGGTGAGGACTAAGAAGATGTGATTACAGGCTCTCAGGGGGTGTGAGCACAGCTTAAAGAGGGGAAAGAATGAAAGAGAAGGAGATGAAGGCCGTGGGTCAGGTACCCCGTCAGGTTCTCTGCAAGGCAGTGGTGCAGCTGGAGGTGCTTCGCTGGCACTGGGCACTGGGCAAGTGTGAGATGTGGCCAGCCTTCAAGTGATGGGGTGGGAGGTGGCATGGAAGTGAAACTGGGAGCCCTGCTGGGGTTAGCGGAATGGACAGACACATGGGTGCCAAGACCCAAGGCGCAGCCCTGCTGTCAGCATGTGAAGTGCAGTGGGCTCTGGAACTCTGAGTTCTGGCATCCAGGAGAGAACAGGCAGAGACAAGGAGAAAGTGGAGCCAGACCCAGGGACCACAAGCCGTGCCAGAGCTAGGCTTCATGGTCAGCTGGGGCCTTAGAGCTGAAGGCCCTCATCACCAGCCCTCTCCAATCCCAGAGCTGGGGAGTCCCCAGACTGAATAGGAGCTCATGGGCTCTGCCGTCTTTGCAACACACTGGGTGTAGGAACTGGTTTTGCTGAGAGCCAGTCAGACCCACACCAGGTTGCCACCCCTTGCTTACCCTTGCTTTTATTTTCCCAATCCAGAAAGTCTACAGAAACTCTTGGGAGCAGATCCGGGCTGGTGGCTATGACTTCAGGCTGGACGCTATCCCGTTCCAGACAGCTCGGGCATCCAGGGAGATTGCCAGCGATGTAAGACTCCATGTTGTCTCTGTAGCTGACACATTTCATGCTGTTCTTCCCCGTACCTTGATGGGCAGTAGGCAGGCTTCAAGGGGTCAAAGAGTGTCACTTCCACACCAAAATGTAATGTGCACTTCAGAGGAAAGAAAAAGCAGGCCAATTTTGTAGAATCTAGCCAGAAATCTGGGGTTAGGGGTTTGCATTCCTATTCCCTCTCTTTTAGGAGAAACACCCCTAAAAGTTGGTGGAGCAGCACTTAGAAATCAGGGAGCATGTGGTTGGTTGGGTGATTCTCAGTAAAGGGACTTCTCTAAGTGGAAACACAAGTATGGAGCAGAGAGCAAGTGGGCCTTTGCCTTATGTTGACCTGAGTTTGTGTCTTGGCTCAGTTGCTCAGGAACTGGCTACTTGACTTGGGCAGGTTGCTTAAATTCTCCGAACTCAAATTTCTATATCTATGAAAAAGTGACGTCATACTTGCCTTCTAGGATTAGTGTAGGGATACAAACAAAATGGTTTGCAGTGCCTGGAACACAGCAGGTATTCAGAACATGGCATCTAGGATTACTGGAGAGGAGAACAGTGCTGATTAGACACTGGACAGCTGTCTAGCCACACATGTTTGCTTGCTGGTCTGCTGTGAGCTAAAGACGGACAGTGGGGCAAGCATTCAAACAGTTTCTTAGTAATTAGATCCACAAACACCTAAGTCTGTGATTGGTGGACTCAACTGACTGAGCAGGGTATGGGACTGCTTGGGAGATTACAAGTGCTGGGGGTAGGTCTTCGATGAATGACAACTTTAGCAATGCTAAATGAAATGGGTCCATCATGAATGATTTGAGAAGCACCAGGGTAGGTTCCTGAAAGTTGGAAAGGATCAAAAGAATGGATACATTTCCCCTCCTGGTGGAGTACTGGTGACAGCAACCGTAATACCAGAGTCACCAGCAGTGGGCATAGTTGGTGCCAGGCTTGAAGCTCAACACCCACTTCGGGGAATTTTCTCAATCTCCCATGGCAATGGGGATTCATTCTCCCATTTTATCAGATGGGGAAACTGAGATTTGGTAACTAGCCAAGGCCAGACAGCTAGGCCTATGAAATCCAAAGCCTGTGTCCGTGCTGAGCTTCCTGCTGAGTCCCGTGGCTGCCTCACCAGGGAGGGCAGCTCTGGAGGGGAGGTGGGCCCTGTGATCCATCTCTGCTCCTCTGATTTTCAGTTCCGGTACAAAGAGGCCTTCCTGCGGGACCGGGGCCTGCAGATCGGGTACCGCAGCATCAGTGATGACCCAAGGATGAAGCATTTCCTCAACGTTGGCAGGCTGCAGAGTGACAATGAGTACAGGAAGGACTTTGCCAAGAGTCGGTTCCAGTTCCATAGCCGCACCGATCAGCCTGGCTTCCTCCAGGCCAAGAGGAGCCAGAAACTGGCCAGTCACGTGCATTACAGGCAGCCCCTGCCCCAGCCCACCTGCGACCCGGAGCAGCTGAGCTTGAAGCATGCGAGGAAGGCGCACCAGCTGCAGAGTGATGTGAGCCACCTTCGCACATCTCGTATTACCTTCTGGGGGAGCTGGGCTGAGATGGCACCCAGACACTGGGCATTTTGGAACCAGAAGGAAGAAGGGCAGTAATTACTGTACCACCTCTGTGCTCTTCACCATGCTCTGTGCCAATTGCTTTCTGATCACTGAGCTCTGTAGCCTCCACGCTCCCACCACTGTTTCATTTTACAGACGAGGAACCCGGGATCCAGAGGGGTTAAGTAGGTCTGGAATACAGACCACATGTAGTTTGATGTGAGGGCCCATGTCCTTGGTCCCTGTGCTGTACTATCTCTGAGGAGTCACAGTAAGTTAGCTAACCCAGGCCCTGCACTTTTCCCTGGGAAGAAAATGAAGTCCAGGGAAGGAAAGTGGCTTTGCTGGGCCCACAGAGAACCAGGCACTACCCTGACCCCACCTTAGCTCCCATCGCTCAGATAGAAGACGTGAGTGACAGCTGCATGCTGGCCGCTCACAGCAGGTGCAGCAGGTCCTCCAAGTCAGGGAGCTCGGACTTAGGATGAATCTGCTCCCCTTGTTCTAGCTTGACCGACAGTATATTCCTTGTTTTGTGGCTGCCTTTTTAATCCCAGTCACTGTGGTCAAAGCACCCTATACCCTGCCAATACACTCCTCTTGTTTCTTTCTTCCTCCAAGGTCAACTACAAATCAGACTTGAATCTGACCAGAGGTGTTGGCTGGACCCCTCCTGGCTCCTACAAAGTGGAGATGGCTCGGCGGGCTGCAGAGCTGGCCAACGCGAGGGCCCTGGGGCTCCGGGGAGCTTATGTGAGTAGCGAGCTGCCAACTCCCCCTGCCTGGCAGGACCACGGGAAAGACAAAGCCATTGTTTCTTTTCAAAGTTTATTTTTGGCCAAAGGTCAGCCAGCTCTAAAGAAGTGTGAAATGCAGCTGAGCGAGGCACCTAATTTCATGGGTCTGGGATGACCGGGTGGATGACACACAGGTTAAACTTCCTGCAGGGTTTTCTCTGAAGTCACAGCCATTAGTTCTGCAGAGGCGAACCTACCGGGGAGACATCAATCCCGGGCCAGGGCACCCAGGCTGTGTCGACTGCTTGCTTGTTACATGTGCAGAAAGGGTCAGGGACTCACCAGCTATAACAGCCTGCATTCTGAACCCTACTTTGTTCAGAAGAAAGACACAGTGACTAAATGAGAGATTGGCTTTGCTTCTCTCTCATTGTTGCCCTGAGGATCCTTTTTCTTGGGCAGGGTAGAGGAGGAGACCAGAAAGGAGGATGAATGTGTTGAATCTCTGGGAGCATCTTAGCGTGTGTGTGTGTGTGTGTGTGTGTGTGTCCATGGGGGAGGTTCATTTTAACATGGGGGATGCCTTTGATTTCTGCAGGAGACACGAGAGGCAGTGGGGGCTGAGCATCTGATGGGGGAGGTGAATCTGGATGCCACTGAGATCCTGCACAGCAGAAGGAAGAGGCTCTGCTGATGAGAGGGAGTGGGCCCTACCCAGGTTCTTGAGAAGCCGCGGCAGAAGTCAGCTCTTCAGAGCCACACTGCAGATGCTGTGAGCACCTATAAAAAATGGCACCACAGCCCATCTCAAGATCTGCCATTATTAAAATAACAAGTCTGAAAGCAAATAGAAGATGTTGCATTTTTGCTTTTTTCCATAATACCTGGAGGAGGGTGGTGGGTGCTGTTGAGTCCTTCAGGTTTTGGGGAGGAGGGGTAAGCAGTCGAAGTGACTATCCTCAGTGCTGGGTGTTCTGTAATCTCACATTTGTAGGTGTCCTTGGCTGAGGCAGTCTCTGTGAACACTGATTTTCTAGCAGGTACAATCAACAGAAGGGAGGCAAACCTAATCCATTGAGCATTGAGTCCATTGTCCCTGGGGTCCCCAGGGAGGTGGGGGGGGCTGGTAAGTGGTGTGGATATTGGCTGGCAAGACCCAGGGTGAGCAGCTGTCGTCTGCCCCGAGCAGGGCCCGCTTCTGTGTGGCCTTCTGGGTACTCCTGAGGTATCGTTGCTGCCGTGAGTTTCACTTTATCTCGTGCTGAGGAGGATGGCTCTGAGGTTGCAGGACACCACCTCAGAAGACAGCCTCGTTTTGTATTGTGGTTTTGATCCAGTTCAGGAACTTGGTGACGTGGGTGTAGACCCCGGGCTTTTCCCCACATTCCTGGCCCCAGCTTACGATCCCATAGACGTAGTAGACGCCACCCTTCTCACAGGTCAGAGGGCCTCCAGAGTCTCCCTGGGGAGAAAAGCAGCAAACATTCAGCCTCACGGACCTGCATGCATTCAGAGATGCCTCCCTCATCTCTCAAGGGTGCCAGAGGTGACTGGGTGGCATTGCCTGCTAGCCACATGGGTGTCTCTGGAAAGTGGTGACATCACCCTTCTCATGCCACCCGTGATGCAAGGCTCTGAACAGAGAGAAGTTACACTGTTAGCTCTGGATCCCAAGAGGTCTGAACAGAGAAGCCCAGGGCTGTGGTCACAGTGTGGTTGGCTGATCCTACATCCTGACCCCGAGTCCTGCAGTGTCCTCACTGCTGCTTCTTCTTGCAGTTGACCCAGGGGATGGTGCCCTGTTGAACAGGGTCTCACACAGGGCAGGGGGGAAGGACAGGGACTCAGTGACAGAGGGGCCTGGGCATTGTACCTGGGTACGGGGTTTGAGCTTCTGGAGTCCAACCCAGGCTCTTGGGCTGCTAGCTGTGTGGCTTGGGGCCTCAGTTTCTCAGCTGTGAACTGTGCATAGCAACTGATGCCCAGGGTGCCAGGATCCTTTGCTTGCACAGAACATAGAGCAGAGTCTGGTTTGTATTAAGCCCTAGTGGCAGTGGTGAGGATGAGGATGGAGGAGAAAGTGGGGAGACTCACAGACAAGGCTGCTACAATGAACAGGCCTGGAAAAATGGACTCTCTTGCTTACTGATAGCTGCCACCTGATCATCTCATGGACACAGAGTAGAGCTCCATGAAGTGACAGAGAACGGAGAATTAACTGGGTGGTTGATCAAAATCATATAAGAACAGATGGAAACAGGCTCCAAGCTCATGGCTATTTCTAAAGCTACAAGTGAAGCCCCTGAATTATCTTGAAAATCCTGAAATGTGATGTTCCGAGAAGTCTGAAGAAGTATCCTGTGTGAAGGGGGCCCTACAGAGGAGTCTCGGGGCGCAGGCTTTGACGTGGCACGGGGTCTGAGGTGCCTTTAGCAGCAGTTGACAGAGCCAACATCTTCCCTCCCAGAGCATCCATGAGCTACCGCAGACCTCGACAGCTGGGTGGGGGTGGGTCCCAGAAGCCTGCACAAGGTGGGAGGTTAGGCAGGTTCCAGGTTTTGGCTTTGACCACAGAGTCACGCAGATTACTAGGACTAAATCAAGCTCCTTATCACAGTTTCTGTTTCTACCGCTGTCCATCTGTGTCACGCGCATTTAATGACTAATAATATCATTGCAACACCTGTAGGCCTTATGTCACTTTCCTGTTAGTCACCAGTCTTGCCGACAGTTCCCTGTTTTTAGACACACAGCCTAACACTGAGACCAGCAGTGCTATCTCCACATGAGGCTTAGTGGAGCAAAGTAGAAGCTCTGGTGTCCCGCAGGCCCAGGGGTTCAAATTCAAGGGCTTTTACTTACTACCCCATTTCTATAGGTAGGCACGACTTTTCTGAACATCCGTACAATGGTGACAATGACAGTCCCTTCGCCAGAGAGTTGTAAGAGTTCAGTGAGCTAAAGCACAATGCAGCCAATGTGGCCTGCTATGTTATGATGCAGAGCCATCCTGGTGTGAGGTGGATTCAGATGTGCTGGGGTCAGATGTGCCCTGCCTGTGCTGAGCTTTGTGACACGTGTCCCTTGCTCCCACTCCCGGGCTCTACGGGGCCTCTGTGCCTGTGTACGATTCTGCCGAGCTCTCCTTCACCAAGGGCATTTGGAGCCTGACCTGGCAGGTGTCCGTCCCAGGTTTCTGAAGGTTTCCTGCACAAATCATACTATCGTCAATCGTTTGGTGATAGAGTCTTCGGGAGTTGCATAAAGTGTTGGCAATCAGCTTGACCTTTGCATCCAGAAGCTGGCGGGACCCCTCCCCTGTGGAAGGAAAAAAGAGTCACTACTGTGGGGACCAGGCTGGGACCCATCCATCCAGAGTCTGGTGGTGAAGGAGAAGGCTACCAGCCCACAGCTTGGGAAGGAATGAGCCCCCTGAAAAATGAGCAGAAGAACTGTGTCTTCCAGCACTGAGGAGCTTTCCCCTTCGCCTCAGCCTTCGCCATGTCTGTGCAGCCCCACAAAGCTGCACTGAGCACCGTGGGACAGAGTCATCCATTCCCTCCTCTAAGGTCTAACTAGACTACAAGCTCCAAGAGGGCATGGACGATGATGTCTTGACCATCCTCAAAATTTTCTACCATCAGCAGAACGACTTGCATGAGAAGATTCTAAGTGACTGATTGGCCTTTCCTAGTGCAGTAGAGTCTCTGTTTCTAGAAGACATTCTCCCCTTAAAGATAACGGAGTCAATCCAAATATGCCATTGACTTGGAACGTACTGACAGCACTGTTTTAACCTGAGGCCTTGAGAGATTCTCCACTAAGACATTGCCACGTTGCCAAGACCCCATTACACAGAATAAAGGTCAAAAGGGCTAGACTGAAAAAAAGAGTTTTCTGGTTTTAATTCCAATTAGCCTGAAATCTCTTTTCCCAAGAGCCTCGGACAGTCTTGCACCTTACATTTCATTTACTTTAAGAGTAATTGTGCATATTACATTTCACCTTCTAAAGTGGCTCCCACTCCCCATTATTAAGGACAAGATTGGGAGAGGCAGCAAATGCATTTTGAGTATTTGTGAAGGACTTGAAATACCTTTCTGAATGTCTTTGTATTTGAGGATATAATCTTAGGGGAGGATTATGTTTTGTTTTTGGTGCCAAGGACCAAACCCAGAGCTTCCAACTTGCTAGGCAAGTGTTCTACCACTGAGCTAAGTCCCCAGCCCCGAGGATAGAATCTTACCTGATCATGATTCCAAATCTTGGAGGGGGCTGGAATTATTGAGAAATTAAGACTGAGCGGTGCAAGCCACAGAGCCGAGGATGTGCTGCAAGTGTGCCTGGTGCCACTGCCAAGCTCCTCCCACCCTGCCCTCCTTGCGCATCACCAGGGAGGCAGAGAGGTCTCTGTGGGCACAGGAGCAGCACTTGAGAAGAGTGGGCATCTAGGGGCAGAGGCAGGGTATCTAGACACAGGTCAGGGCTGATCAGGGAACATTCCCTGCAAATGGTAAGATTTACCTACAGCTGGAATGAGGAAGCAGGAGCTTTCTTTTGGTGCATTTTAAACTTATTTTGAGTTAGAAATTCAGTTGCAGTAGCCCCATTCTTCTCTGGCTGATGCGGCTTCCCTGAGCCAGGAGAGAGTGCAGAGATGGACTCACCTGTTTCTGTCACACCCCAGCCGGAGATGTGGCACTCAGTCCCAGAGGGAAAGGAATCGCCAGGCAAACAAACAGTCTTCACATACTTAGACTCCAGAGCGCAGTGCCCGTCCACGGGCTTTAACTTGAGCAGAGCTGTGTGGAGACAGGGGAGGAGACAATATGGCTTTAGCACCTTTGCAGAGAGGCAGCAGCTCTCCACTGGCTTCTGAAAGGGCTAGTAGTGAAACTCCACCCTCCATGACCGAAAACCTTCTTCCTTCATCATTTTATTTTTTAAACTTTCACTTGAGAGGATTAACACAGGCTGAGAGTAATACCAAGAACAATAAGTGGGTTCAAAATAATTTCTAGTCCATTTTAAAAAACAGGGTGTCAGAGCAGTAAAAGCTAGAAAGAGAGAGACACACACAGAAAGAGAGAGGGGGAGGAAGAGAGAGAGGGAGAGAGAGAGAGAGAAAGAGAGAGAGAGAGAGAGAGAGAGACAGACAGACAGACAGACAGACAGACAGAGAGACCGAGAGACAGACAGAGACAGAGACAGAGAGATACAAAGACAATCCTGTGAACCCAGTAGCTGAGGACTGGCATTGCCTGGGCGCCAGAACACCCCAGGTACCAGTGCCAGGCATTAGTACTCAGGAAGCTTGGAGTTGTGCAACAGTGTTCCCGTTTTCCCTAGAGAAGCTCAGGGCGGCAGCCCCACCCCCAGGTAATGGCTGGGGATCCGGGATTCTCAGTGCAGTGTCCTGACACTCCTTCCCCTCAGCTGGAGTCTGTGTTCATTTTTCTACAACACAAACACATAGTCTTAAGAACTGAAAAGCTCTGGAATAAATTCTTTACCTTCCGTGGTCCACAAGGGACCAAAATGATCCACAGAACCTTTTGAAACCAAACCTCAGCTTCCCATCTGTGGAGAACTCCACCCACAAGACCCCCGGGAGAGCAGTCAGAAAGGACGGGCGGGGACGTGCCTATGTCGTTGTGCGGAATCTCGTCTCTCTCCTGGTAGTGGCTGTGCTTGATGATCTTCTCCACCCTGAAACTCTGCTCATGGACCTCCGTCTTCTTCAGGTCCTGGTCCCCTAGCACAACTTTGAGATGCTTGGCCTTTATGCTGCAGGGGAAGGTAAAACCACCGTTGGGGAATTGTGCTGGACAGGAAGATGCAGGGCCCACGCCCTAGCTTAACTCCTGGTGAGTGGTGTGACCTTTGACCCCGGCCTTCCGCAGCCTTAGTGCGCTCATTCGCTCATTCGTAGTCCCTTTCTCCTCACAGAACCCTGCTGTGTGTTCCTAATGTGGGAAACTGCTTTAGTAATGGAAGTGCACTCTAGGTGTGCGAAATCAGGTAATGACGGGATGGACTGGAAAGCTATCAAGTCCTCCTCCAAAATCTGAGCTTCATGGAACCAGCTCTGACCAGGAACCAGGGGAACTCTGAGGGGTGGTGATCCTCACTCCTGCAAGTCACTGACTTCTATGAGGTACACAGGAGGCCTGGGTGAGGATGCCCCAAGGGTCAGTGACAACAGCCTCAAGCAGCTCATGGCAGATCAATGTGAGTTTGGTTCCCACTCCTCTGCTTTCTTTCGTGTAGCTTTAGGGAAGGTGCTAAACCTTCTGTGCCAGATCCAGGTCCTTATTGATGAAAACAGTAAATTACCCTCTTTCCCTCCACAGATCATTATTGAGCATTTTCTATGTTCGAAGACCAGCAGTAATAATGCAATGGGAATAACACAATGAATAAGATAGATACAAGTCTTTGCCTTCCCTTGACTTGTCCTTCTGGAGCTAGTTTGGAGCAAGGCCCATGGCAGGCAGTGTCAGAAGGATAGCTTTTTTTTTTTTTTTTTTTGGAACTGGGGATTGAACTCAGGCCCTTGCACTTGCCAGGGAAGCGCTTATTCTACCGAGCCATCTCCCCAGCAGCTATGATAGTTCTTTTTAGTCTGGTATTTTAAAGCCACCTTTTGGTTCAGAGCCTTCAGGAAGGGGAGGCCACCAGCCTGCGTCCACGTCACCCTGTGTGCACTCACTCAGTACAGTGGGCTGCGGTAAGCACCCAGCAGGGGTGGACCAGCACCCCCCCACAGAAGTGGCCTTGGGGCATGGAGGAGGCCAAAGGCAGCGAGGTCTGCAGGGACGCCTGCCATGGGTGCTTGCCCGCTGTGCTCTTGAAACCTCCGTAGATCCTCTTGATCTTCCTCTCTGCAACCTCAGTTCTCCCACAGGAGGCAAACCCCAAAGGCTGGATCGAGGAGTCCACTGGGCTCTGCTCTGGGTTATGAGTGTCTGCGGGACACAAAGAGGTAGATCACCTAAGGGGCCCCCTCCTTCTCATCCCTTGGGAGGATCTGGCCCCAGATCTTACTCAGCCCAGCAGTTGAGCCAATGACTCGAGCTGGAGCCTGCACTGGTGCATGCAGGGTGGTGTTGCTGTGCACTCATATTTGTTGATTATCTTAATGAATACAAAGCAAGTTTTTAGAACTAAGAGTGAAGATGCTGCTTTTTCCCCCTTTCAAAGTGTGTGTGTGAGAGAGAGTAAATACACAGATCTATCAGCTATCCATTAATGCTCTCTCTCTCTCTCTCTCTCTCTCTCTCACACACACACACACACACACACAAATCACACAAATTTAGAGGTTATATCAGGGCAGAGGGGATCCTAGTTGAAGCAAGGCAGGGGAAAGGAGAGTTTGCAGAGATGCCTGGGATACAGAGGAGAGAGCAAGGGGTGCCTGAGTGCTGCCTTGTTTCATTCCAGGGGCTGTTAAGGAGGGAGGGCTAACACCTCACTCTGGAAACCAAGGAGGACTCCTCAGAGGAGGGGATGCTTGGGTTTGTTCCCTAATAATGGTTGGGATCAGGCAAGAGCAGACATGGAAGGAGTGTTACACACAGAGGCAACCAGAAGACCAAAGGCAGAGATGTGAAACTTCTCAGGGAGGGAACCCCACTGGCCAGAGTAGGAGGGCAGGGTGCTCTGAATGTGGGCACAGGGGTGGGCCAGGAAGGCTGGCAGGAGTGCCATGAGGCTGGAATTCAGGCCAAGTTGCACCCTGAGAGGCCATGGGGGCACAGACAATGTTTGATCCCCATTGTGCACAGAGGGCTGGCTGGGAGCCAGCATGCCACCTGCGATCGATGCGGAGCTGCTGAGCACACTGACGTGCAGTCATGAAACGAGTTTCTAGCTGAACACCCGGCCTGAGTTGACAAGGGTGTTCTGCTCAGCTGCCCGAGTGGGAGGCAGGCTGGCACTGGGATGAGCTGATGAAGCTGGTCCGAGGGAGGACTGGGTGGGAAAGCGAGGGTGCCAGCAACACCTGCCCAGAGGACATGACCTGCCCCCAGGGGCCTGGCGACATCCCTCAGCCTACCTGTAGCTGGGCACGCTGGGACCTCACAGTACTCCCATTTCACCTTTTCACTATTAGCTTTAATAAAGCACCAGGGCTTTTGGTCTCCATCTGGGTTTCTACAATGAAAAACAAGGAGGATTAGAGACTCAGTGAACACAGCCTCACTGAAGGACCCTTGGATGAGAGGACACCGCACCCTTGTACTTGCCCTGGGATTGCACATCAGCCCAGTCCTCCAACAACTTGGCAAACCGCAGCCCAGAAGGTGGGCCTGAGTTTACTGGGCAGAATATTAACTTCTTCCTCTTCTTTTTTTTTTTTTTTTTTTTTTTTTTGGTACCAAGAATCAAACTCACAACCTCATGCCTGCCAGGCAGGTGCTGTGCCACTGAGCTGAGCTATCTCTGGGGCTCTAAGCATCTGGAGGGGAGTCTCAAGAACCAGGATGGAGTTCACAGGCAAGGCCACATCTCTTATACAGGCAGCTTAAAGCCTGAGAAAAGGATCCTATCCCTTGGGATCATTGGCCTTGGTTAGATGGTAGGAGGAAGGCTTCAGAGTGGAATGGCCCAGAGGCAGCAGAGGGGGAAAGGGGGAATCTCTAGTTGTTACCAGGGTGGTGTAATGGTTGGCAAACTGTGTCAACCTGAGAAGTTTAGGGGGACACTGCTCAGGGGCACATGCACCTGCTTGGTAGGCAACCAGGTCCTGAGTTCAATTCCTGGTACCAAAATAAAAAAGAGAAGTTTGTAAGTTCAACTAAGCACTTTGTAAACATCCTCATCTTGTGAAAGAGGATGGCTCAGGCGTGAGTGCCACAGCGGTCCTGGGGTTGGGGTAGCCCGCTTACACTATAAGGGAGGAAAAGTGCATCACCCCACTTTTGCTCTTGTTGCTGTGCTGCCTCCTGCCACCCCCCGCACCAGGCCACCCTGCCTGGGAGCCAGCTGCTGATAGACTAAAACCTCCACAAAGTGTGAGCTAAATAGACCTTTCCTTCCTCAACTTTGGGTGTCAGGTGTTTCGTCCCAGCAAGGAGAGCCAAGGGACTCAGGCAGGCGGTCTCGGCGTCGTCCTTCTCAGGAAAGCCTGAGCACCCTTGTCAAGGCCGCATGCTCACAGCCGGCCCACCTGCTCCTCTTCATTCCCCATGAAAGTTATGTGGGGCCGTCTGTCACTTTCTGACCCATGCAGTGTGCACAGGGCAGTAACATGTCATGTACAGGTTGAAGTAGTTTTGTAAAAGTGCTCCATTTTCCAACTTTCCATTCTTTGCTTTTGTTTTTTTTAAAAAAATGTATTTAATACAGGGTCTACTGGGTCTCACTACACAGATCGGACTCATAGTGATCCTCCTGTCTTCAGCCTCCCAAGCGCTGGGATTACAGGAGTGCACCACCACGGTCAGCCTCAATCTCGGTCTCAGCGTGCCCTGGGGTGGGGCTGGTATGGCACGAGGGGGATTGAACCCCAGCCGCTGCACTCTGCCTAAGCAGGTGCTTTCCATTCTCTTCTTTTCTTCCTGGGTATTTGAGAAACTACCCAGAGATGAACCTCCTACCATTCCCTCCCCCATCCCACACACAGCCTTAGCAAGAAGCTTTGATTCACGGGAGCCCCTGAGATCTAGGGGCTGATGGTGGCAGCAGCAGAGCCTCACCTGTCCTCACGTTTCCTTGACAGGTGGCTCAGGCGTTTGGTGATGTGTTTCAAAATCAAGCCACCGTGACTGGGCAGAGAAGGTAATTCTTACCTGCAGAAGTTGTGATCCCCAATCCCGTGGCCCTCGGCGTCCTCCATAAACATGTTGTAGTTCTCCTGCAAGAGGAGGTGGGAGTTCCAGTGCAGGCATGTGTGCTGATTGACGGTCCTGCTCACTCTGCCCCGGTAGGAGTAGCCGTCACCAACATAGCAGTCATCGGAACCTCAGAGGGAGAGAGTGAGCAGGGACATAAGAACTGGGAGCTACGGGGACGCTGCTCCTGGAAAGGCTGGGGCGTCTACCAGTGGCCAATAAGCTTGGGTCTGGATATTTATCACCTTACAGTTTCACCACAAATTTCAAGGAGATGCAGATTCAACCCAGCTTAAAAATGTGAAATATACTAGCTTAGAATGTAGATGGGAATCTAATTATTTAGTTTTGACTTACAAAAGAACCGCTGGAGGCTGGCTCAAGGCCCAGACTTGCTCAGGTATATTTCCTTGGCCTGGGCTCTATACCACATGGTCACTTTCTTTACCTGGAGCCGGATGCATCTCATGTCCTTAGGTTAGAAGGACAAGACCATACAATAAAAGAGTCTGGGCAATCTGACTTAAACCACACGCTGGCACAAAGCCCACATAGAAAAGGATTTCAGATGCCTCTCATGGCCATGGACTTCTGGAGAAATGGTGTCAGAAGCCATACCTATTTCACAGAATCTTCCCTTGAACTGGTCAGAACAAGTGCACTTGAATCTGGATCTCCGCTTCTGGCGTGAGCAAGTGCCACCATTCTGGCAGGGGTTCGGCCGGCACGCGGAAAGCACTGTGAACACAGCAAGTGGGGCCGGGAAGTTTCCTCAGGAGGCAAATCTCCACCTGAGGTGATGGGGAGGTAGCTATGGCATTTTTGTCTGGTGTTGGCCTTTCATAAAATGTGAGTCACCAAATGGAAAGACAGCTCCCTTGAGGCTCTAGCTCACATCACAGGAGGCCTGGAAGCATGGACAAGCCTGGGGCAAGCAACAGGCATGGAAGCCAAGCAAATAGAGGTGAACATCAATGGGCCACTCAGTGAGACGTGACAAGAGGCACAGGAGGAATTCAGGGTGGGTCTGTTAGGTTGAAATTTGGCTCTGGCCCTCCATAGCCACGTGGCCTTAAGCAAGTTAGTTATCCTGCATGGATTTCAGTCTCAGTAAGTGTGAAACTCTTTCTTGTAGAGTTTCCGGGAAGATGTGTGAGAGAATATCAATCTTCTAGGACAGTGGTTGACTCAAGAGTGACTCAAAATATACTGGCTCTCGGACTTGGCCTGTCTCAGGAATAGATTAGCATCTACTTCCTGGAGGAAGTGAATTTCAAGATGATGCTTTTTTGGATGGGAAAGGACAAAGATCAGTCACTTCCTATTGTCTTCTCTGGGGATGAAAGATTCATGAATATCCTAATTCAAAGGACCATCTTGGACAACATAAAATTTTTAGGTACATCTGGACTGCCACATGTTAAGATACATAGACTCCAGGCCCAAGCTAGGCTAGGGAGCCTTGCAGGAAGGTGTCTCTACTACTTACCTCTGGAACAGTTTGGACCTGTGTAAGGGTGTCTGCAGGCACAGCGGTAGTAGGGAGAACTCTGGGTAATGAGACATTCTCCGTGGCCACATGGGTTGTTCTTGCATCTGGATTCTACTGTGGGAGACCCATAGAGAAAGATTTGAAGCACATTGTACCTAGAGATACCTGTACAGTGCAATGTTTAGGGTGGGCGTGGCTAACCTAGCCCAGGGCCTTGTCCATGGTTCTGAATCACCATGAGGCTCAAAGACAGGCTTCTGTTATGCTGGGAGCATGGGTGATGGCTTCCTGTGTGTCCTCTGCTGCTCATAGTCTGCCTTTCTCCATTTTCGTAGAAACATGGTTAAATATGAATGCCTTCAACACAGAGGCTCAGTTTTGATCTCCCCATCTTATATAGTTCTGTCATTCTTTCAGCAGTTGAGAGATTGCACCCAATATTACTGAGACATTTACTGAAAGGATATTTTGTGTGTGTGTGTGTGTGTGTGTGTGTGTGTGTGTGTGTGTGTAACTGGGGATTGAACTCAGGCCCTCAGGCCATTGTGCTTGCCAGGCAAGTGCTTATTCTACTGAGCCATCTCCCAGGCCCCAAGATATCCATTTTGAAAACAGGGAATTTGTGATGAGGATACAGAGGGAAAGACTCAAAAGTCTCTATACTCGTAAGACCCTACTCACTGCCCCTGCCTCACTTAGCTGGTAGATTGGATAGGATCTGGATTCTCCCTGAGGACACAATCTCCCATTGTTCTATTCCCAGTGCTATATGCCATGACCTCACCTGAGGCCAAAAGACTTTACCAAGGACAGACACTTGGAGGCTGGTGTATTCAAGAACATGGGCTCAGCAGTCAAGCACCAGGGTTGTAATTTCTACTCAGCTCCTAACTATCTGTGTCACTGTGAGCAAGTGACTGCCTTTTCTGGATTGTTTACCTCTGGCTTGGGTTTTATATGCCCTGATAACTTTCCCATTATACCATCTGAGGACAATATTGTTGTAGTTAGTCTAACCATTCAAAAAGCAAAGCCTTGAGTTTGGAATGGAGTGCATCTTGATTATATTCCAGATCTATTCCCCATTAGCCTCAATCTTCTCATCTGTACAATGGGCATACTAATCCATCTCATAGTGTGGGAAGAAGATGCAGTGTAGTGCTGCCTGTGGCCCAGTACGCATGACACATCTGTGCACCTATCATCCATTTTGCAGCTCCACTTGGCCCTTCCTTGCCTCCTAGGGTTGGAGTAGGAATGGATTCTTGTTTAACCCAAGAGAGAAGTGAATCTGGTGTAGATGTACTCACCACTCTGACACCTGTTTCCAGTGAATGGGGACTGACAGCTACACCTGAAGGTGTCCCCAGTGATGATGCAGTCCCCTCCATGTTCACAGGGGTTGGACTGGCATGGATCTGAGACACATAGGCAGTAGTCAAGGTCCAAAGGGGCAGCTCATGAAAAATCCCCACTTCATATCTATTGTTAATCACCTGCTCCAAAAGACAGTGCCAAGGAGTGGGAAAGGGGGGGACACACCAATGCCAACCTTAAGGAGCAAGGAGAATTGGGGCTGTAGGGCCAGAGAGAGGGACTCAGGGAGAGGGTAACAGGAGAGGCAGGGAAGAACTGCTACTGTGTCCCCTCAGCCTGGCTTGGATGGGGCTTTTCTCATTGAGAAACTCCCCATTTCCCTCATGAGTGTTTCTCTCCTCCCATCTCGCTGGGAGTGCATGGGTCTGTCTCTGATGCTGAAGGCATTTCACAAGCTTGAGACCTCCCCTACTTCCAGTGCCCAGGGGTGGAGGTCAGCAGTGGGGGAAAAACCCACCCCTAATGAAACACAAGCCTTCTGAACATCAGGAGAGAAGACCAAAGGCAAGAGGGTGACAGAAGCATTGACGGCGAGGAGGAAATGACCCAGTGGCCTTCATCTTTCTTCAACTACTTGTTCAGTTAGATTTTGTCATATTTCATCTGTGCCTTTGGCTTTTCATGGTTGTCTGAATGGATCTTCCCTTGGGGAATTCTTTATCCTTCTGTTCACACACATTGTTCTTTGGTTCAGGAACTAGGATCCCTGGGCCTGGCTCTTGTTTTGATGGTCCCTTCTGATGTTCCCCTGATGCCCTGTATCTTGGCCCTGCCTTCCAGGCCACTTCGCACAGTTACACAGCTTTTATTTCAGCTGCTGAGCGCTTTCCATGCTTTCTCCTGAATTAGGCATGTGGCTTGGCTTGGACCCAGCTTCCTATTTTGCTTTCTGTTCCACTGCTTTGGTTAAGAAGCCACAACACAAAAACATACAACAGTAAAAGCATATATATGAGTACACACACAGCAGACACACACGTGCACGCACACACACACACACCCTAACAATTGTGAAAAGTTTCTGAAGAGTGAGAAGAGAAAGAAAAACACAGCAAAGATGGAAGGGAAGGAAAGTCTTTAATCCAAACTTGTAATTGCTACAGCCCAGTGCTCAGTGCTAATTTAGATTCGTCTGCATAATTAGATCCTAATCTGAGATCAAAGCTATGGAAATGATTTGGAGCCTGACAAGCATTCACAGTGTCAAGGAGGCCTGTATGATGAGGCATTAACTTCCTACATGACCTTGGCCAAGTCAGCTCTGCGCCTGGCCTCACTTACTTTATCTGTCATTTCAGGGTGAGCTATGTGGTCTCTAAAACCCTTCCAGTTGTCATGGAATGTATTTCTAACTGAAACAAAACCAGCCTGAACAATATTTCTCAACACCTGTTTTTGGTGCTGGTTAAAGAGGAGAGGTGAGAAAAGCCCTTCTAAGTAGCCCCCTATAAACTCCCCTGAGTGTGCTGCCCTCCTGTGAGTGGATGTGGTACTCACCGTCATCTGCATAATACCAGTCAGGGTTCTCAGAGTAGGCCAGTGAAGTACTGGTGTTCTCTTCCTGGTTATCCTCCTCATAGCTGTAATCATAGAGGTCAGGAGTCCAATCTGTGAGGGTGGTAACAGAACAGAAGAAACTCTTCTCACTGTACTTACGTAAGGTAGCATTTTATTTAGCTGAACACCTTTTCTCCCAGAATCCGAAGCCTTTAAGGAGGGATCTCATGCCTTTCCAGCTCTTCACACTGATGTGGATGGATAGGAAGGGCCAGGCCGTGTGACTTCATTCACAGGATACTATGATCCAGCAAGGCAATGCTGGTATTCAGCAGGGTCGAGATCATTTGACTGAATAGGGAGAAGCCGAGTCCTAACATTCCACTGACTGTGGCCTTGGGAAATCAATGACATTCTTGGTGTCTTGGTTTTTGCATCTTTGTATAGGAGGAAGAAGACTGGGGTCAGAGGGTCTCCAAAGTTCTAGGTAGAGTCTTTCAGGGTCAGACCATGTGGCCCTTCAGTACTTCATTGGAAGGCTCTGTGAGTACTATTTCTTGGTGAGACTGTATCAATCACCTTAGCTTAATGAAGTGAAAGAAACCTATCACTTTCCTTTTGGTCACGGCACCAAACTACTCCCAAGCTGTATTTACTAAGCCTTTTCTATGTATCAGGCGCTCTGTTAAATATTTCCATGCACCATTTCATTTCATCCTCTAGTGATCTAGGCAGTGAATTATCTGCTCTACTTGAAGCTGAGAGATCTGAGGTAGATGGGTTACGCACTTTGCCCCAGGGCACATGGACAATATGTAGCAGGGTTTAGACTAAGGCCGTTGATCTCCATAAAATTGCTAAATTTCACAAATACAATGTTAATGCTCAAGTGTGTCCACTGTCATCTTACACTACCTTGGATATACTCACACGTACCTGGGTGAAGAACATCTGACCACGCTTACTGAATATCCAGCCTACTAATTAGAACCCACCCAAGTAGAAGATTGAGAGCCCAGATTTTGCCTACTGAAAGAGAGGGTAGTGTGCAGAGGTGACTCCAGTTGCAAACCTTATAATAATCTCGACTTGGGGGAAAACAGGGTAAATGTAAGCCTGGGTTCAAGCTCTTTGTTGTCTGGGGCCCAGGAAGATGCTGGTAGCTCCATAGCTTGTGGAGAGAAGTTCGGGATTTGAAGAAAGTTCAGTTAATTTTGCCCTTGCCAGCCAATGAGGGTGCAGCATGTTGGCAAGTGGAAGCCACAAGGCCACTGCCCAGGGGTGCATACGCTAACGAGGCAGGGCCGGGCAGACTTGAAAAGGGCTCCAGCAGAGGCAGCTGGCGGGGTGGAGCACGCGCTCCACCTGAGCCTGGTTATCGACCACATTATCTCACGCATCCCTCACTCACTCCGTTATAGTCTTTATCTCTCTGGCTTTTGAAAAATCAACTTTTGCACAATGGCTGTTTTATATTTCCCATTAAAACAGAACTATCTTTTTATTTCTTTTTTGAACATGCCAACACTGGTTCCTTGGCAAGCCTTCGCCTCATTTATCACAGTGTCAAGTCAAGATTCCCTTTGCTTGCTCATTATTTCTCATGAGCTGCTTTTCCTCACTATGAAAATGCTCCCGGAGGAGCCCACCTCTCCAAGGATGAGGATCTAGGTTGAAGATAAGGCCATTGTCTTCCTGGAGCAAATAAAATTTCTTTCCATCTAGCACAATAAAGCAGAGAAAGAGAATGCGGGACTGAGGAAAAAATGTCAGTCTGAGTTTGACATGAAAGATTTCAAACTGACATTTGGAGGAGACAATGAGATGATGCCATCATTTCTTTCTTTTCTTCTTTGGAAAATTTCATTTTGTTTTTCCAACAGGTGTATACAGATAAGCAACCTTCAGTTTGTTCCTAGAATCTCTCCCGCCACTCCCAGAGGTGAGGGTCAGAATGTTTCACCTTGGCTGTATCATTAAGAATGTCCCCATCCCCAAGAAAAGGAGGGGAATAGATTCTTACCCAGCTGGGATGGTGTGACTCTTCCAGGTGAAAGGAGACGGATGAAATGTCTGTTTGAGGGTTTAGATTTGAATCTTTACTTACAAGGTCTGTTCACCTTTCAGGCAAGCAGTGTGACTGTTAATCCCAATATGTCAGCTTCATTGGATTAAGAAACATCTAGATCCTGCTCCTGGGTGTGTCCCAGGGGGTCATGGACCTGTGGTCTTGGGTGCTACATATGATCCCTTTCCCATTCTTCCCTGGCACTGTTTCTCAGCTCTGTTTGCCCAGGCACCATGAACGAAGCATCTTTTTCAGCTATGCCCTTCCACCATAGGATTCTGCCTTGGAGCCAGGTGACGACGGACTGAAATCTCAGCAACCATGAATCAAATTAGACTGTTCTTCCTTTAAGCTGTGGGTGTCCAGTGCCATGTCCCAGCAATGAGATGGCTGAGTGGCCCAAGCTGAGGAGGAATAAAATGCACAGGCTCTCATCATATTCTTGCAGAGTCCTTTCTGGCCACCAGGATCCAGAAAACTTAGTGGAACCCAGCAAAGTCTCAGTGGCCTCAGCTCTCTAGGGCAGAAGCCATCCAGCTGTGAAGGCCATAAAAGAATGACACCAAGGTCCTTTAAATTTGAGTGGCTTCAGGGTACTCTGTAGGTGCAATGTGGGAGTGTCAACTGAGAGGGGTGCTGGGCCTCCACATTTAAACCTATTTTGTTTGTCTTCTCCCATTACACTGGCACTGAGTCTTACTATCTGGGCCATGTATGATGCCAGGTGTCGGAGCTCTCGGGGACAGTGCAGAGTTACGCAGTTACACAAGTAAGAGTGGGATGTGGAATTATCCTCAAAGGAAGCTCCAGTCTGAGTTGGCTGAGGGAAGAAGGCCAGCCAAGGAGAGAGATTAAAGGGTAGAGAAGAAGCAGGGAAGCCAGATGAGGCCAAGTCCAGGCCTAAGAGTCTCACATTCCCTATGGAAACTGGCTTGTTTTGAGCCAATCTGATGACACAAATGCCTCCGTTCTCTCCCCCCCTCTGTATCTACGTGGCTCTGCAGCTCAGCTTCTCACCCAGGTGTTTAGGTCAGCTTTGCGATGACTGCCAGCTCCAAGTCCAGCTTCAGGAGGTTTCTCCTCCCTCTCCCTACGTCCTCCTCCTGTTCCTTCTTTTCTTTCCTCCTCCTTCCCCTTCTGCTCCTTCCTTCACCTCCTCATTTCTTTCCCGGTTCTCTGTCTCTCCTACGACTGCAATATGAACAGTTTGGCCTGTTTTGCAAGACTATAAGAGGATGTGCAAGGCAGCAGCAGGCCCAGTGGTCCCAGCTGAGGCCTCAGATATGTGAAAAAGCTCAGCAGTGATCAGGAAACTGAGAGCCCAGCCAAACTACCAGTTGGCTGCTGACACATGAGGAAGTCCAGTTCTGGGCAACAGAGCCTGGTCCATACCAGAAGAACTGCCCAGCTGAACCCAACCAAGTAGCTAATTCAAAGAATTAATATCTAAATACATGGCTAATGGTTGAAGCCACACAGTTTTGGGGTGCAGAGTAACAGCATATGCCCAAGGCTTGCTCAATACCAGTTTGCTTGTAGGCTAAGCATCTTAGACATAAGAACATTTTCTACTGGCCCAGTTGGCCGCAGAATTTAGGTTGGGTGCTGTGTCGTAGGTGGTGCCTTTCTCTGGGATTAGCTTGGTCTACTTAATTCATTTTCTCTACTGGATAGTCAGATTTTTAAGAGCAAACTTTGGACTCTTCTTTCTACCCCATAGTGCTCAGTCCAGGTCAGCAGTTGGGTTTGGCAGATGGACTCTTCCTTCTGTGGCCACACTTCCCTGCTTTCTGATTGGCTGGCTCATAGCCCTGTCCACAATGGTCACTTGGATGGGTACAGGACTCACTGGAGAATTTGGGAAAGAAGCTGTGAGATTTGACTAACAAGAATTTAGGGAAGAAACTTACTCATGAGCTCCACAGGAACCTACAAACTTGTCCAAATGTTCTCTTGAGTGGAAAAGGCTTGCTGCCTAGCATGATATCTGGTTCCACTGGTACACTGTAGAAAACCACTTTGGGTTTAAATTCAGATTATTTGAAACCTTCTCTGAGCTTTAAGAAAGGAAGAGCCTTGGCGAAATGGGCAGCTGTCAGGAGCATTTCATGTCAGGGAAAGAAAAGTAAAGAAAACAAATCCATGTGGATTTGTTCTATCAGGGTCTTTTCCTAGAAATTACCAGGAAGAAGGTTGAGGAGTATCCTGAGTTAACTCAACTAATCATGATAATGGGCTGCTACATATTGAATATTTTGTATGTGTCAGACATTAAACAAAGTAAATATGGTTGAACACAATTGTATTTAGCTTTCAAACAATGCTGTCACATCTGTATCAGGGTGCCAACTCTACAGATCAGAAAAACTCTACAGGAAAACCAGTATAAGAAGAACATGGCCTCCTAAATCAGGTTTACCTAACTCCAAATCTTGTTTGTCATTTTATGAGCCAGGAGCCTTTGGTGGGTTTATGTTTCAGAAGCTCCATGGGTTTTTGCTTCCAGGAAGTTACCCAGATGGAAAAGTTTTCTTTCGTACACCCTCCCAGTCCCCTGACTGGGATCACTATGGTCCATGTTCAGGGTCTCTCCACAAAAGCTGGAGTTCCTGCTATGGCAGCTTCACAGCTGTTCCAGCTAAAGAGCTCGCCAGATGTGTGGAACGGAATAAACATCTCCGGAATGTTGTCCCTGTTGGCGTCATCCATCACCGTGGTACAGGCGGCTCCTCCCAGGGGCTCCCCCAGGCCCCAGCCCTGTCAGGCTGCATTTGCCACTTCCAATCTGGCTGACAGGGCAAGGCCAGCAGAGAGCCTCGCTGGCAGGGAGCAGGACAGCTGATGGATGGCTCAGCCCGTGGTGCCGGGCAGTGCCAGCCAGCTTTGAAGAGGCCTTTCCACAGGCCTGCTGGCTGCGTGTCACCTGCTTTGGGGAGACAGGCAGGGTCTGTGTCGTTTGATGGCCACCTCCCTTGCCACCACCCCTTGGGGACTATGGGCCGGGTACCTTCTGCTGTAGCCAGGCCTTTGCCATGCACTGCGTCCAACAAGACTAACCAAAGACACAGCTTGCCTGTGGGCATGAGCGCATAGACACTGTGCTTCCTCCCTGCGCCCCTGTCAGAAGCCAGCAAGGATCTGGCAAATTCCATCAAAGTACCACCCCATGTGTGCTTAAATAAGGTGGCTGCCAGGGATGCTCTTGAAACCTAACCTGCCCTTCCCAGGAAGGCCCAGCTACTCCAGCTCACTTCCTCCACAGCCAGAGGCTAGTGGAACATGTCCAGATGGGCTCTGGGGCTCAGGGGAGCTCTGCTCAAGCCCCTTCGCCGGTTCGCCAGGTTCTCAGAAGCTATTGGCAGAGCTCTTTTAGAGCCTAGATTTACAGGATGCAAAGTCCAAGACTCGCCACTCCCTTCTCCCTAGGTTATTTTTCATCATGCACTTAAATATTACTGGTGATAGAGAACTTATTATCTCCCCAGAAGCCAACAGCTCATTCACATTTGATCCTTTTGTTCTTAATTAAAGCTATGAGCCTTACAGATATACGGAGGGAACGTACTCCCTTGTCTGTGATCTCGGCCTCCCAGTTGTTCAAACCGTTCACTGAACAATTCCAGCAAGTCATACGCTCGTGGAAGACACATTTCCCGCTTTCTGGAAGATGGCGGCACAGTTTTCAGGTAGATAGACTCTGACTCCTCTCTCTACTGCAGAGGAGAGGCAGTGTGGCTTCAAGCACTCAGAAAGAGCAAGGTCCCTTGAGCCCTGCCATTCCTGTCTCCTCCTGTGTGGGCCCACGGCTTCTGTGGCTCCGTCTCTGGCGATCAGGCCGAGGAGCCCCCTGAACGGTGTGCAGTGACTTGAGGTACCCCTGCAGCCCCGCGCGGTAGGGCCATGGCCACCAGCAAGGGCGACCCTCCGAATCAGGCCCCTGTGGAAGCTAACTGAATGTCGTTGAGATACTAGGAGAAAGACACAGACCCTCCCAGAAACGCACAGGCCATGCTTCTGGGTATTCTTGAGCAGAGAGGGTGGAACGAAGACTTGGTCTCACGCACTCCGAGCGCCTATCAGTTGTCGCTCGGTCCCTGTCTCTGTAAAGCCAAGGAACGGAAGGACAGCAGCAGTTTTCCTCTTGGGGGGGCCAGGGAGATGGCTCAGTGGAATAAGCGCAAGGGCCTGAGTTCAATTCCTGGTTCCACCAAAAAAAAAAAAAAAGAAAAGAAAGAGAAATTTTCCTCTTGGGGCCCCGAGCCCGGCCAGCAGGGAATCACGGAAAGCGCTGAGCTGCTCCCGAGTGATGCTTGCAAGGAGCATCTGTGATGTTCCTGACCCAGTCTAGCCCGGAGGTCCCTCCACTACCGCCCTGCTTGGCCCCTTCCTCCTCCTCAGAACCGGCCTATGGTGGGTGGGAAGCCCGGGGGTGATGAGCGCACTCACCTGGGTCGAGGTCATCGAGGAACGGCTTCAAGAAGAACTGAAAAACAGAGGGACATAGCAGAGCACACTGAGCCGGGCAGGGCCTGAGCGGCTGTGACCCAGCGAGGACCACATCCGGGGCTCAGAGCCTGGCGGTTGTCAGGGCCTGAACTGCTTGCGGCAACAGCGCGGGTGGCCATGCCACTCTGTCTAGTTGTGCCTCGGGAGGAGAAACTGCAGGCCCAGAGGTCACACAGCTGTGAGATTAGGATTAACAGAATCTTCTTCTTCTTTTTTTAAATTTTAGGCAAGGGTCTATAGGGTGTTCAGTGTCTCACTACTAGAGCAGAGTTGTACGGATCCGCCTGTTTACAACCTCCCAAGAGCTGGGATTACAAGCGCCTGCCACCATGCCCAGTCTAAGCTTAGGACTGATGCTCAAATCTCAGTGGGCTTTTGGCGTGAAAGCCCTCCAGTAGATTGGATAGAAATGAACGCTTGCATCTCTCCCGAGACTCCCCATTGCTCTTGGAATCTGACACGAACACCTGCCATGAACTATAACCTCCTCCCGTACTTCCCCCCTTTCGCTACTCTGTACTCAGCTCAGCCACACCCCGTTTCAAAATGGTGCCAGCTCAGCACCCCGTCTCTCTAGGCCCTTTGCAAGGACCTTTCCCCCTGCCTGGGCCCCTTCCACGATTTTCACTGTGTCTCAGGTTAAACTCCACCTTCTCAGGCACTGGCTAGACAGCTCAGGGGTCTAAATTGCCTGCTTAGGCAGGAGCAGGGGACCTGGTTCAATCCCTGGCACCACATGCCGTGCCAGCCCCCACCCTCCACCCTAGGGCAGGCTGAGCCAGCTAAAAAATAGAATAAAGTAAAATAAAATAAACCTCACCTTCTCAAGAAGACCTTTTCTAATTGCCTTATCAGTATAACATCCCCAAGCCCCCATTCTTTACTTCTTCACCTGCCCACTCCCACCATTACATCGCGCTGTTTTGCATTTACTGACCTGCCCCAGCGCTGACCGCTGGCCCTGTCTTCCAGAAAGGCAAGCAGCTGGCCTGGTTCATCACTGGTGACTGAGCCACTAGATACTTAGCACAGTACTTGGGACATGGCACCTCTCAAAACGTTTTTGGTGGATAAATAAATAACGATATGAAAAGTTCCTTTTATCATACAGTGCTTAGCAAGAAAAGAAAGTTTTGCTTATCTAATACCTGGAATGTGTTCTTTCTTTTACATCATCGATCAGCACATTAAGGCCCTTGGGCAAAGCGGCCCAGTTGTGGTTTTATAAATAAAGTTTTATTAGAAAACAGTCACTCTCATTTGCTCACATGTTTTTTAAGAGCTGTTTTTGTGCTGCAATAGCAGAGTAGCTGGGACAGAAAAAATGTTGCTCACAGAATGTGCTCTCTGGCACTTTCCAGGCAAAGCTTGCTGACTTTGAGGTAGAAAGTGGCGGTTTTATCGCTCGACTGCTTTTCCTTTGGGTCTCAGCTGCAGAAAACTAAGCCTTACGCAATGCATCCCCATGGCAGCCCCAGAAGTCACGCACTGTGGGATGTCTGTCTGTCTTTGGTGGAAGTTTTCATTTTCTCTTTTGCTGTGGGATTTCCTAAGCAGTTTGAGGAAGCGGGCAGATGATAAATTAGAGAGACAGGAAAAATGCACCTGATCTGATCTACTGAGCACTCGACATCAACAAATAGTATTCTGGAGAAAAAAAATGTGTATTTTAAATTTAAAAAATATTTTATTTATTTTTATTTATTTGGTACAGGACCCAGTATGCAGCTTGGACTTGCAGCGATCTTCCTGCCGCCCCCGCCTTCCCAGTGCTGGGATTGTAGGCGTACACACCACGCCTGGTTTCAGGACTGGCCTGGAGCACGCAGAGTTCCAGGACTGGTACGACATGTGGTACTGGGGATCGAACCTGCGTCCTTGTGCTTGCCAGGCAGGTGCTCACACTGCCGGGCTATCCCTCCACCCACAAATGCACATTTTAAATTTTCTTGTTTTGTGTGTGGCGCTCCATGCCTGTAACCCTGGGAATTGGGATGCTGAGGCAAGAGCATTGCCATGAGTTTGAGGCCAGCCTGGCTACATAAAGAGTTCAAGGCCAGCCTGACCTGCGTAGTGAAATCATGTCTCAAAAAAAAAAAAAAAAAAAAAGTCTCACGTGTCACAGCATGTATCTGAACTGAGAGATCCAGATTGTAGTCATTTCATAAAACAGTTAGCCTGACTCTCCAACAGTGCCAATGTCATAAAAGACAGAAAAGGTGGAGGACTGTACTTTATCCAGAGGCATAACTAATCAGGGCATCTTTGGATCCTGGAGTTTTTTTTTTTTTTTTTTTTTCCAAAAGGTATAAAGGACACTGTTGAGTCAATTGGGAGATTTAAATATAAACTTCTGTTAGGTTGTCTTACTCTCAGTGTTCATTTTTTTTCCCCTGTATTTTAGGGAAAGGTCTGCAGGGTGGTCAGGGTCTCGCTACTAGATCCGACTCATAGTGATTCTCCTACTTGCCTCCCAAGTGCTGCGGTGTGCGCCACCACACTCAGTCTCAATTGCCATCTCAGTGTGCTCTGGGGGCAGGGCCAGCGTGGCAGGCTCAGGGATCTAACCCCTGCGCCTGCGTGAAGGCGCTTTAATCCGCTGAGCTATGTGGCTGGCCCAACGTTCATTTTTCTAAAAGCGGATAATTCTAACTGTACGGGAAAATGTACTTAGGTCTTTTTTTCCAGTACTGGGCATTTGGGAATTGCAAATGGGTTGCTTGACCACTGAATTACACCCTAGTCCTTGTTTTTTTTATACTGAGACAGGGTACCGCTAGGTTGTCCAGACTGGCCTCAGATTTGCTGCGCTCCTGCCTGAGCTCTCCCACGTAACTGGCATTACAGGTATGCACGGTCACACCCAGCATGAAGGTGCTTGTTCTTAGGAGGTGCTGAAGAGCCATGTGACAGCAGGCCTCTTCTCCCAAGGGACTCAGCACATAAAACGTAACAGAAACTCACAGCTATTCTCACAGGAGGACGAGCGAGATCATACTGGTGGCAAAATATTAATAACCATTCATCTATCTGACTGGATAAAAGTGTTCATTTTATTGTCCTTTCTATTTTTCTGTAGGTTTGGAAAATTGCCCAGAAAGGTGAGAGAAGGGAAAGGAATGGAAAAAAAAAAAAAAGAGGAGGGGCACAAATTGTGCTCTGGGCCTGTGTCTCTGTTCCCAGCCCCATCTCTACAGGGAACAGACAAGGGACAGGTGTTTGATTTGGGGGCTTTGCTGAAAGGAGGCATTCAGGTCTCAGGGAGTCAGGTGTCCTGGCATGGACTTGGGGTGTGCAAGCCAGGGCTAGCCCCTCTCCCTGAATTCTTCTATTTGAGCCGAGTAGATGGGCCAGGCCAGCCAGGAGAGAAGGTTCGGGGTACACCCTTTCTCAAGACCTGGAGGAGAAGGGCCCTGCGGGACTTGCACCAAGGGCGGCAGCCAGCTCTAGCTGGAGCCTGAGTCGCCAGGTGTCGTGCTCGCTGTGGCCAGCAGGTGGCACACGTGCCCTTCCTAGGCGAGTGCACTGGAGGGAAACCAAAACTAAGAAGCTGCAACTTCCAGGTGACACTGACCCAGCCGACTTGTGGCTCCTGGGGGCCCTAGACAGCTGCTTTCTGGTCCTGTGGCACCCGCAGAAAGGCTGTACTGGGAGGTGGAGGCTGTGGATCTGGGGTCCTGGGACAGGCCTGGAGGAGGACACTGGTGGGAGCCTGTACACAGTTGGACAGACCCTCTTTCATCTCCTCATTGCGTTGCACTTACCACAGGGACAGAAAATCTCAGAGAAACTTGACTCTGGAAACTTGCAATCCAGAGGCAGATTAATGTAGGAAGAGGTGAGGGAGGAGAACTAAAAGGGAGATGGGAGGAGAGCCGTGAGCTCGGTTCCCATTGCCTGGGAGCTCATAGCAAGCCGGGGCTGCGGGAGGAGCTTTCCCCATGTTTTGTTCTCCCTCATGACACACCATGCTTGCTAAGTCAGGTAGCATAATCACATCTATCTTGAGCAAAGAAAGCTGAGGTTGGCACAGAGGAAGCCATCCACAGTAACGCAGCTACTTAGGGCTGGAGCTGGACTATCCCAGGGTCGGTCTTCTGGCAGGGACCTGCTCTACTCAGGCTTGCTCCCAGGAGTGAGGGAGCCATGGTGCATGTACACCGCTGCCGAAGGAGAGCAGAGAAAGAGGCCTAAGAACTCCTACCCCTAAAGAGGCCAGTGTTAGGCTGGCTGAGATATCAGGGCCCCTGATCTTGGACAGCTCTGAGCACAGCCTGGCCATGGAGGTTTGGGCCTGGCCAGACACAGAGAGGGCACTTTAGCCTTGGCCTGCCCACGTCCCACAGAACATCTCCACCCAGACAAGGGGCACACAAGGTGCTGTCCGCTTCTCCAACCATCCCCGTTCCAAATTTCAGTGGGGCTAAAATCGCACATGAACCTGTGACCAGCTCTTTCCAGAGACCTGGGCAAGGGTGAATCTCACACGTGGAAAGGAAGTGCTTTGCTATGAGCTTAGAAAGACTGCTCTGGACCCACGTGCTGGTCCTTCCGTCTCACACTTGGGCTTTCTCAGCAGACAACTCAGAGCTTTGAGCTTCCCAAGGCCAGAAGCAGGCCCCTGACGATGGCAGACTCCCCCCAGCCACCACTGAGCTTCTCTCAGGTCTAGTGTCTTCTAGGAAACGGTCAGTAAGAAAGGGAGGGACAGATCTGAGCCTTAATGGGGGCCAGGGAGAATTGGGCCTGATCTATTTTGTCCCACTTCTAATTGGGTAGTTATTTCAACTCACGTTCTTCTTCAGCCTTACTTTTAAACTTTCTGGCAAACAAAATAAAACAACTGATATGGGAAGCCTGAGTTGATGTGCTTCAGAATTACATGTAGTGGGCAAAATACATTCTCAGAGAATTAGGAGTTAGTGGGTGGCGCGCAGGGCTAGATCTGGCCGTCAGGCTGGACAGCCGGCTCAGGTGCCCCCGGAGCACAGCAGGCCTTCTTCTGGAAGGCAGAAGGCTGGGGCGCTTATCCCAGCCATCCCCCATGGTGCTCTGCCAGGTGCTTGGTCGATGTTGCCAGCCTCCAGGGGACGGTCATGTTGTGCCCAAGGGCAGTGGGCTGGAGAGAGCTGCATGCCACGGCCAAGCTTGGCCGCAGCTGCAGGGCTGGGAGGTGTGGACAGGGTGAATGCGCACTGTTCAGCGGGCCAGCCCCAGGAGGGTACAGACCCAGGTTGGAGGGAGTGGGTGACGTGGCAGGGAACAGGGATGACTGGGGTGCGGGTCATCCTATAAAATCCTACTATTCTTCCCCTGTTGGACCATCAGCACTATACATTTTTATAAATAAATATATATGCGAGTATATAAATTATATATAAATATAATATAAATATCCATCATAATAGGCGTGAAGTGGTGCCAATATGCTCTGAGTTATTTTATATGGTAGTAGGGATTGAACTCAGGGCTTTTACACTAAGCTAAATCCCCGTCCTTTTCTATATATGTATTTTTAAAAATTTTGAGACAGTATCTTACAAACTTGCTAAGTTGCTCAGACTGGGCTCACACTTGTCAGCCTCCTGCCTCAGCCTCCCTCGGGGCCGAGATCCTCGGTGTGCACCGTGACACCTGGCTCGCTGTCATTTTCATTCAATAGGAATCTTGCCCTCCTCATTTGAGCACTCAAGGTGCTTGGCTGCCTCAGGATTGGCAGGTCCCATGGCTGTGCTTTAATCTGGGGCTCAGGGGAAGAGGCAAAGCTCCGTAGGGAAGTCGGGATGCCACAGCAGAGGGCGTGGGCTGTGGTTCCTGGGGTGATGCTTTTATGGGGTGCTTGTCGAACTGACCAGAGATCCTTCACCTACAAAGGAGCAAGGGGAGGCGGAGTGAAGAGGCTCCAGTAGGGTCCTGGGCACGCAGTGTGGGGAGAGGCTGGACCCAGGCCCCCTGGCTCAGACACCAATCGCCCATGCCTGGCTCAGAGGGCCTCTGTGCAGCTGCCCTGCTCAGCTGCTCCAGGGCTGGCTGCAGCTTCCTGTGGCAGTGGCATGGAAAGATAGGACAAGAGCAGGCACAGAAGAAAGGAACTCATCTGTATGCCCAGAAATTGCATTTTAGAGACAGCGGTTCTCACGTGGTACTGTGCACAGGGACCATGGGGACAGCTCAGCAGTGACGCAAGCACCGGACCAGCTTCCATGGGGCTGGCCGGCCCAGAACATGCATTTTCAGCCAGTGCTAGGTGACCTTGGCCTTGGCCGCGTCGGCGTTACACCGAGGTCTCTTAGGCACTGAGTCCTGGCCACGGAGACTCTGGCTTGTCTTTGCTCCTACACAGCTGTTCAACTGTCCCATGCCCCTCTTTCCTCAGTCACCCAAAGCGGGATTTCCAGACCCAGTCTGACGTCTGACTGGAGGGGGTTTGGCGGCTCAGGGGTGCGTAGCTCACTGTCACCTCAGCTCCTCAAGCTCACTGTCCCCCTCTCAGCATTTGCAGTGGACTCCTCTTAGGTTGAGCACTTGGAGAAAAAGGTGCACACATGGTCGGCCCAGGTACTCGGGTCCTATCGATTGGGGTGGGAGAGGGCTGGGGTTGCCAGTCAGGGAGTAAGTTCAGCTGGGACACAAACTCTCATTTTTGGATGTGATAATGCACAGACAAACCCTTTGCAAAGGCCAAAGAATAGACAAAACAAAAGATTGGGTGAGGTCTGAGGCCAGCCCAAGGGCGGGAGCCCCTGTGGTGACCTTGGCCAGGTGGCTTCAGTAAATGGCCCAGGGCTCCTGCAAGGTGAGGAGGGCCCACTGCTGGGAACCAGCTCCGTCCTGGAAGTTGCCCACACTTCCCTGCTGCTTGTGCTGTGGTGGGCGGACCTCTGTGATCCTGAGTTCCTGCGGGTGGTTCCTGGCCAGAGCGAGAAAGGGCATCAAAGGCGAGAGACATTCCCTCCTCAAGCCCACTGTCACCCTCTGAATCCTGACACAGGGTGGCGCCAGTTTGCCTCCATCCTCCACAACCTGCAGATCTCCCCTCTAGCAAGAAGTTGTCTTAGGCTCAGCAACACCCTGAGGCCAGCAGCCAGCTAGTGTCAGCGACACCGCTTTGCTTTGTTTGATTCTTCATTGATAGGAGAGACAATTCCTTTAAAAATAAATCGGTGTAGGTAGAGTCAAGGTGATTCTCTTTAACAAAAGTGTTAGGAAACTAGTTTGGGCTGTGGCAAATTTCCTGAAGGTGGCATCGCCCATGGCTAAGGTTTTGGAAGCACCCAACAAATCATTTAGTGTCTGGCAAGACTTAACCTTGTACTGTCTGGAGGTAGAGCAGCAGGGTCAGCATGGGATCTTCAGTGGGACCAGCCTGAGGCCTCCACCAGCCTGCCTCTGTTCCACACTGGATGGTGGGAGCTTGGGGGTCTGGGCCTGACAGGATGAACTAACCATGGTAATTACATGCAGGGAAGCCAGTACAGGGCAGATGGATTTGACTGGGTGGCATCCTCAGAAGATTATTTTAATGGCTCTGTAGCTTAATTTTTTTTATCTGCGAAATCAGGGTGACCCTGGTGCCCACCTCAGGCTGTAGGAAGGCTCAAATGAGAAAATTAAACCTGAAGCATGTGGTAAAGACTTAACAAATGGTTGATGCTGTTATTATTATTATCAGCCATTATTGTCAGTGAGCTTGGAATTTTCTTCTTCCTTTTTTTGCAAATACTTGAGAGCCGGCTGGGGGAGGGGCAGAGGCAAGAGGCAAGAGAGCGCAGCAGTCTCCTGGAACTAGTCAGGTCACAGGATGTCACACCAGTACCCCCTCCCCATTTTCCCTGGGATCTTTGCCAAGCCCTAAGCCAAGAAAGCTTGTTATATTAATTATGAAGAAAAAGCATGTTTTATTTAAAATGCCGGCTGCCGAGTATTCTGCCATGCTGTTTCTCTGTGACAGCAGAATTGCTTTTGCGTTTAGGAAACCCTAATGAATTTAGAATATAAATATATCGTGCCTATATACACAGGCGATTTCCGGCGACCTGATTTCCCTAAATACCAGTGTACACTGCCAGAGCTAATGAGCCGGACTCATGCTTAGGATCAGTTTTTCTTAAAAAAAAATTCTGAGAAGTTGCAGTTAAATTTGATCCCTCCCTTTTGCAGAAGACTTCGTAGATTGGAGCAGGAGGGAGAAAAACAACTTTCCCGCCTTTCCTCAGTCTGAAAGAGACCAACATTCTGCACAAACCTTTCCATCAGAGGCCTTATTTGGGGCCGGGGATATAGTTCAGCCGCGTAAGTGCCTGCTTGGCCAGCACAAGGTCATCAGTTTGATCCCCAGTACAGCAAAACAAACAAACAAACAAGCAAAGGCTTTATTTGGGGACCATGCAGACTTCAGTGCTAGCATCAGTTAGAAGCTGAGTCTGGTCAACCTGCCCATCCTGAACTGGCTCGGGTCCTGCTTCCATAGCAGCCAAGTGACTGTGTCTCTCTGTGTCCCTCTGTGTGTGTGACTCTCTGGGCAGAACCAGGCAGCCAGGGCGCAGCAGTACAGGGCAGGGGGCAAAGCATGGTGGGGCCACAGGACCTGGGAGACTCAGATTTCTTCCAATGCCAGAGCGCAGGCTGCTCGCCTCGTAGTACAGTGCAAGATTATGTGAGTCCAGTGTGATTGGGAGTTCTGATTCTTAAAAGCAAAATTAAAATTGCTTGGAGATCTGCATGTTCGAGTGAAATGTTCTGGTTTCCAAACACAGCCTGGCAACTGAAAGAGAGCTGAAGCACCCTGCAGGCTGACCCCCTGCCAGGTAGAGCCCAGGCTGTACGCAGGGTGTGCTCCATACTGCCCAGTGGCAACCTCTGGTCTCTACAGCTGTCTTTGCAGCTCGTGTGCCCGGGACCCACAGGGCCCAGAGACGCAAGCACACAAGCATTTTAATTGTGAGCTGGTTTTGTTTGCTCCTTTCTCCTAATGGGCCAAGCTCAGCAGGACAGGCCCAACCAGTATTGCTTTTTGGCTTCTAACGCTAGCAGAGGTCAAATTCCATTGCAGCTACCCAGCATGCACCATATCATGCTAAGAACCACAGCAGGAAAGAGTTCTAAGACAGTCTCCATCATTCTTATAGTAACCTCCTATATCAGACAATGAGTCAGGCAGACCTGTGCTCCAGTCCTGGTCAGAAAGTTAGT
This sequence comes from Octodon degus, assembly GCF_000260255.1. Classification (NCBI taxonomy): domain Eukaryota; kingdom Metazoa; phylum Chordata; class Mammalia; order Rodentia; family Octodontidae; genus Octodon; species Octodon degus. Next base: position 14,060,376 of record NW_004524618.1, on the reverse strand, counting down.
TTAGCATCTCTGGGGTATTATTTACCTATAACTCCGTGATCAGCTTATAACTTCATTGCTAATTCAGAGAGTAAGGCTAACAGCACACAGCCGCTTGGAGATAGATGTCAAGACCGAGCAATATGGGAAAACCAATGTGGACCAGAAGAGAACCTTGTATGAAGGAAGCCCTGGAGTTCACAGCAATGATATTTGACCTATAGCTCTTTGATCAATGGACTGTGGACATATAAAACTCTAAGTTAAACAATGATCCCAGAGAGAGTCCATATACTATTTGCTGCATGGCTGAATTCATGGGGGACCACCTGGTGCCCTGCCAATGGCTCACCATCACCAATCCTGCCATTGTCTGTCTTCAGTTTCTGAGGCATGTGGAGCTAACAACATGCTGCGCAGCAAATGGGACCCTGGCTTGAGCCTCCTGTGCTCACCAGGAGAGCCACACCCCTGGTGTGATACAGACCAGAGCGATCTTGTGCTCAGCCAGGGCCCCAGGCCTGTCTCCTGAAGCTCAGCTTCATTGCTTCCAAGCTAGACGACGCGGGGCCAAGTTATCCAGCACCATCTCTGTAACGTGGGGCCAGGAACAGTACCTGCTGCTTAGGTTCCTGCTGGAGGTGAACCAACCTGCAGAAGGCTCCTGGCCTAGCACTCAGGACCCCTCATTATGTGCTAGCAGTTGGCTGTTGCTCCTAAGCACATCTGGCTATGTGGCTTCTGTCTCCCGATGATGTCCCAGACTCTCCAAAGCATCTGAGAGAATTGGCCACTTTCCCCAGGATGCCTCTGTGCAGGCCTGTGGAATGCGAGCTGCCTTCCCGACCACCTGTCTGGCACACATCTGGGTAAGAAAACACTCCAAAGCCCCGAATCCTCTCTTTGGAATTGACTAAGCTCATTGCCCGAAGGCTATCTCTCATATTTTCTCTTTTATCCATTATTGACTTATAATTTCATCGCTAACCCTAAAAATTCACTGGGGCTTGCAAAAAAGGGATTTTTTGGGACCATTATCCTTTTGTGAACTTCAAACAGACTGCATCAACCCTTCTCCTTGCCTGTAAACTTTAGGCTTAATTCCTTCCGACTGGCACTTTCTCTGGACCTCTCGTGGGCCTCCCAACAGGCCTCCCATCATTTGCGGAGCCTTTCCCTGGACCTGTGGGATTTCCGCTACATCTCAGCTCCAGACAGCCAACCAGCCAACCAGCCATTAGGTGATTCAGGGCCTGATAACAATCTGTAATCGCAGCCACCACACGTACACAAATCACAATTTGAAAAAGAAAACCCTTTCCAACCAAATCACTTGGCAACTTACTATGCAGCTAAGACAGGTGGCTGAGAAGTGTACTGCAAGAGGAAGTGGAGCTGTTGTCCTAAAAACACGCAAATAAGAAAGCCTGTAATTCAATTTGCTTCCTTCAGGAAATGCCCCATGGAACAAAATGGTAAGTAAAACACACAGGCACCGAGTAAGACACAGAGGTTAAGACTGCTGCTCAAGTTGTTCCCACCCCTGCCCACTTTCTTCCTCCATCTCCTCAACAAAGGAGAACAGTCTCTGATTTTTTTTTTTTTTTTTTTAGAGAGAAGTTGTATTCATTCTGGAAATTTTAAACCACAAGAGCTAACATTTATTGAAAGCCACATGTATGACCTCATCTAATCATGACCTTCCCAGATCTGGGAGAGATTAGCTCTTGGTTCACGGAAGAGCACACTGAGGCTCAGAGAGATCGTGTTACTGGCCCAACACCCCACAGCTGCAGCGTGGCCGAGCTGAGGCTGGATTCCTGCACCGAGGCCCACACTCAGACCCCAGCCCCAGCTGGTTTGGGATTGCCAGGAGGTGCAGTTTTCGCTGAAGGCCCTCTTTCCCCTGTCCACACAGAGCCAGCTGGCACTTGGGCCTCAAGGGCGCCCAGAAGGGGCCTGCTGATCTCATCTCAAAGGTCTTCAGTCTCCCACTTGAGACCCTCAAAGACCAGTTCCCCTGCCTGCTTGCCACAACTGCCCTTGGGCTCCTGCTCACCCTCTCTCCCCCATCCAGTCCGCTGTGGTTATGAGAGAAATGAGATAAAGGTCCTCCCTCCATCTAATCCATGTAAGCAAATCCTTTGTCAGGTCATTTCCAGCCAGCAGGACTCCCCTGAAAGGCTGAGCATGGGAGGTCTTATCCTTGAGTGGGGCCCGAGTGGCCGGAAGACTGGCTGTGTGTGTGTCAGCGCTAGCATGGAGATCTATCTTTCTGGGGAGAGAGTTTGTGGCTGGCAAAGGCTTCTCAAAGGGCTCTCTCACTCTCTGCCAGGTTACAACCATCTATTAGAGGATTTTCTTGACCCAATCTGTTTTATCGGGAAGCGCTTATGGAGGCCCTGCTCCCTGAAGACTCAAGACTGATGGGTGTCACCATGGAACTGGCTGCCCGGCAGCAGCCCAGGCCACAGGCCCACATGTGGTCTTGCAGACAGGAACTTTCCACATGACAGCTTGCCTTCCACAGCTCAGGTGTCTCCTGTTCCCAGCCCACTTGAGCGGTCTTCCTAATAACCTCAGGGTCTCCATCTATAGGAATTTGAAAAGAACACTTACCCAGGCTGTGGACTTTCCTATTAGAACCATTAGCAGCAGAACCTGGAGCTCAGACATTCTGGAAAACATCATAGCAGTTTAAAGCCTCCTGGTTTGCTTTCAACGGTAAGTTTTTTTTTTTTTTTTTTTTTTTTTGGTTATCTCTGCCTTTGAGGGGTGGGTGTCAATCTCTAAGGATTCAGCAACAAATGAAGAGGATGCAAATTATTAACTAGGCATCAAATACTGTTTAATGTTTAATGTTTTGCAAAGCAACTATCTTGATTAAACAAATGGTAACTTTGGGGCTGGGCTGAGTCACAGGAGAGTCTCTCTTCTGCGAAGAAAGTCTCCAAAGAGTGTGGCAAATAAAGGTGCCTGGGGTTTTGCTGAGTGTTCTGTGCAGAGGGCACCTTGGCCGCAGGCGAAGGAAAGGCACCTGCCACAGGCCTCTGCCACTGCCCACGTGGGGAGAATGTCCGTGGAGTTCTGATTCATCAAATCTCAAACAGAATTACAGCATGGATGGGCTCCTAATAACATCACACTTTATATTCGTGAAAGATAAACTAAAGGATGCAAAACTGCTATTGACAAACATTGATTCTGGACCCTTTGAAGTGTTGCCTACAGTTCCTTGTTGGCTTCAAAAGTTTTCTTTTAAATCTCATTATGTAAGGTTTTTTACTTTTTAATTATTTTCCTCCTTCCTTTGGAGTTCTTCTTTGATCAATGGGAGGGAGAAAACATGATCTTAAATTTCAGGACAATTGTTCCTCATTTCATACAGTGGTCACTGGTTGGGTTATATACAGCAGCCATTACCCACTGGGCATAGATTCCTGTGGACACAACTGCCCTCTTTAATAAAATGGTCTTGAGCCCCTGTAACACCTGATCCCCACAGAACTATGGGTAGCGGGACTCCTCCAGACTCGAGTCCTAGACACAGGTCTACCACCTGAGTGATGTGCTTGCCTGCGCCTCTGCCCATTCCGCTCCTCCTCTGCCACCCTCATCGGCACTGGACAAGGGGTCTAAGAAGAGTCCCCAAGGGTGGGAGAGGAGCCCCGGTTCACTCCACACATGGGACAGATTACAGGTGTGCTGATCCCCTTCACAGAAACAGAATTTTCAGGACGTGCCACTAAGAAGATAGGGATTTGTTAGGCAGAAGCTTATTAGTATACAATCAAAGAAATAGAGGAAGAAGAGAAGCCCTGTGTTTTGGAGTTGGGTGTGTTTCTGGTAGCTTGGGCATATCCCTACGTGGGTTACCTGAGTGTCCACTTTTGCTTATTGGGTGGGCTATGTTATTAAAATGCAATCCCTGTACATGTGTTGGAAGTTGAGAACTGCTGTCTTCTTACTAGCATACTTTCTGAGGATGTCCCCTGGTAGACGAGAGTCCAGTGTACAGGTGAAAGGCATCTGTCCCCAGAGCCCAGTTTACAGGTTTTCTTGGAAGCGAAAAAGCTGTGTCCTGAAGCTGCAGGGGTTCTTCTTAATTGCATTTTTAATAGTACAATTGTCCTTGTCTCCTTTGTAGCTGCATTTGTTTTTTATCCTGCCTCAAGAATGCTCAGTGGTGGCTCCCAACTCTAGAAGTCAGGTTGCTACGTGGAAGTCCTCACTGATCTCAGCCTCAGGAAGGCCATAGTCAATGGGCCGGCCACCAGCTGGGACTGGAAGGACCAGCCACGACCGACCACTTTCCTGCCTAGGTAACTTTCCATTTGCTTTTTTTCTCCACTTAGTTTATCTTCACGATACAGATCCATTTCTGACAGCTTCCTTGTGGCCTGGAGGAGTCCACATTTGCAACACCAGAGAAACGTTATTGGAATTTCAGTAAGTAATTCCAATCTACCACTTCCAGTACAATGCACAGTGACAATAAAGAGACAAACATATCTACAGTGGTGGGCAGCCAAGGGGACCCTAAGTCCAGTCAGCACAGTGGCTAACCAGAAGAAAGGTCTCGACCCAGGGCTGAATCCGGGTTTTACTAATTCATGAAGAGGGTAGTGATTTGGGGATGAGTACTGTGAGAGTGGTGGGAGGTGGGTGAGTGCTGTGAGCTGGGCTAGGTAGGCGGTGATGGCTCCCCTGCAACCTGCAGCGAGAGGGTGCAGAAAATGTACTCTGCATAACCCAGTTTGAGGAAGCGGCTTGCGTTTGGGGGCCAGTGCTGTGGCTCTGCTGTCCAGTCTTCACGCTCTGAGACAACAGCATTCTTTCTCGAGCCTCAGTTTCTGCCCGTCTGCTCTCACCCAGCCAAGATCACGCTTACTGCTTGGAAGCTATAGGCAGTGCATCACCAACATCATCACACGCCAGCACCTCGGCGAGGGGCTTTGCATTGCTTGCAGCCAACGGAGGGGGTAAAGGAGCATGCTAGCCAGCTCTGTACACGTCAACACATGGGATCAGGGCCATGTTTGGCCAACCTGGAGACCAATTCTCTTCTTTCAAGGAGATCCATGCTGGTGGACCTCCCTGTCAACCCTACTTTAGGCATCAAGAGCTCCCTTCCAGCCCAGATTCCACTGACTTCTGTAGTAGTTCATGCATGTGGCATTCCGTTTTTCCCAGACGTTCTTCTCAGCTCTTATCCTATCCTTCCCAGGGTCATAGCGATGTCACCAGAGCGCTATTTCATTCATATTTGTCCTGCTGCTGCAGCTCACAGGTAGACTGGAAACTCCTGAGGACAGGTTTCTGTTTCGGCCCCCACAGGATTTCTGGCATCGACCCCTGGCACTGGACAGGTGCTCGGTAGATTTGTGTTTGGTGAAATGAACAAAGGAACATCATTTCATGAATGCGACAGTTGGCCATTTTGTAACTAGGATAGCTTTGATGGTGTGGCCAACTCGGTATGAAAAAAAATGATGTAAACAAAAGCATTTGTAACATTTGTGGCTATTTCTAATTATTCATGATTTCTGCTGGTCTATGCAAGGAGTAGCTAATGCTTAATCTTTTTCTGTTTCTCTTTTATTTTTTTCTAATTTTTTGGACACTTATAACTTTGCACAATTAGGGCCAGTGATCTGAACAACTAATTTGAAGACAGTAATATGTGATATGACAACCATTGTTGAATTCCTGTCATTTTTAGTGAAATTCTGTATGGTTTCTAATGTTTTTTAAAATTTTTTATTCTCTTTAAAAATAAATATGAGGAGACTGTTTAGAAAAAATAAATAAATATGACATCTAATTATTTATGAATGCTGCATTAATGTTCTTCAAGTATTCACTGGGGGGCTACCTGAGCCGGACACTAGCGACATAGGGATGGAAGAAGTGGAGCTGAACTTCACGCTGAAGGGGCACGTGCTCTGGTTGAGGGCCAGAGTTAGTAGTTAATTTTACTTACTAATTAGTATGAAAAAGAATGAAGAAAGTTGACAGGACAGAGATCCTCAGGGACGAGGAGTCTCCACAGGATGGGGGGTGACAAAGTGGCTCCTCAGGTCCTTGGTGGAGATGGGGGTTCTGCCCTGCTGGGAGTTTCCCCCTCTTGGAGTAATGTCAGAGAATGAACACACAGGAGCCAGGCACTGTGGTCCAGGCTCAGAGAGGGAGGCTCCGCGGCCCCTGCACTCACCGGAAAAAGCAAAAATGGGAATGTGCAGGCCAGACAAATTGTTCCATCACTCCTGTGACAGAGGCATCTTTTCTCTCCACTGCTCCCTGTACTAGTGACCTTCAGCACTGAACAGATTCCCAGTAAACAGACCAGAAGCTTTTCCTCCTGCGTCAACAGGAAATGACCCGGGAAAGTTTGCTGCTCACCTTTGTCTTCTGGATTGATTTCCCTGACATGGAATCTTCCCTCTAATTCAAGTAAAAAGGGAGGCGCAGTTTTCCCCTTTTTGTTCCTAACTCTGGGTCTCCCACACATTGACTGTTATTTCCCCAAGTTTTGTTATCAAGACAATGTGAAATTCAATAAATTTCTATGCTTGGACCTAAAGGACAGCAATCTCTAAAAGACACTTAATCCTTTTAATTCAGGAGGACAAAGGGGCTAGCTTATCATGTCCTATGTCTTTATCAGGGGAGATGGAACAAACCTACCTAAGATCTCCAGGTTTTAAATCCCAACACAGAGCCTTCTGTGCTCCCCCTGGGGCACTGGCAGATGGCTCAGATCACTCTATTCTCTGGGTGCTTGGGGTGACAGTTTCTCATGCCTTGGGTTACATGCCATGAGCAGAGCGATTGTCCTGTACAGCTGGCCTTAGAATCTCGTTTTCTAGTGGGTAGATTCCTCCGCGCTTAGGAGAGGCTTACTCTCAGGGCCCTTGACAGGCCCACCTTGACGTACCCGCTTAGGGAACACTTCTACCAGGCTCTTGGGCCTGAATGTGGTGTTTTACATTTGTTTTCCTGTCATCTCGGTCTTCTCCCTGTTCAGCGTTGTCCTGGGAGCCCACAGAGAGGCTTGTCGGCACCAGGGTCCAGACTCAACCCAGACCTGCGCTCTGTCACCCCCTCTCTGATGCGCAATCTTTGGACCAGTCACCAACCCTCTCTGGGCCTCTAGCTCCGCATCTGTGAATTGAGGAGAGGCCTACGGGAGGTGTGGTGCTTTGCGCAACCGTGGAGCAGGACTGCGCAGCCCACGGGCCCTGCTGACGGTCAGACTGAGTTGGGGATGGTGCTGTGCTCGCAGAGGCCCTTCTGAGGCAGCGGGGTCCCTGTGAGTTAAGTCCTCTACCTGGAGAAGGAACGACCACCTTCTTGAGGACGACCCTTACCTTGTTTGACTTCTCAAGGATCGAGTTCAACAACATTTTCTGAAAATTCCAGAAAGTATTTTAGGGTGGTTTTTTTTTTTTTTTTTTTTTTTTTTTTTTTTTTTTTTCCTTCAGTTTCTGTTGCAACCCTTCACTTCTCCTCTGATATCGCAAAAGCAGCCGCCGGCAGTCCTTAAGCAAATGAGCACAGTTCTGCGCCCAGGAAGCTGCACCTACCAAAGGGGGGCTGCACACCACTGCCGCCAGAGACGTAGACACAACGCAAGCTGCGCACAGTGGCACTGGAAAACAGGGTGCAGGTCCCCGGGCTGACGTCACACTGCCATCGTCAGAGCCCACCCCGACGACACTCTCACCCTACCCTCTGGACACCACCAGAGCTCTTCGGTGAATGGTGGTCAAGGCAGGATGATGAACTTAGTGAGCCACTCAGTCACTCATTCCACAGTGTCACCTGACGTCGACCGGGGGTTGAACGAGCCCCGGGAGTGGACAAGACCGAGCTCCAGTCCTGTGGAGCGGCCTCTCCAGGCTGGTCTGCAGGTAAATTTCTAAAGTCACCCCTGCGCAAAGATCCGTGCTCCAGGGAAAGGGCGCTGGTCTTCCTATTGTTCCCGTGGCCTGCTCCATTAACTTCCAGGGAGCCCCTCTTCAGGGGAAGGAGCAAGGAAGTCTGGATGAACTGCCACGGGGGGGGGTGAGTAACCTTGCCCACTCAGCCCCAGCCCCCAGGCAGCTCACGCGATCATATTCCTAGAAATCACACTGGGATGCACACGGCATCCTCTGACCCCTGAAACTCCAGGGACCCCCGCCCTATTGCTGAGGAAACCAGCATGTATCGGGCAGCTTCTGTGTTTCAGGTACTTTTGATTCTGAGCTCATGTTGATCCTTTCATTGAAAAATAGTCCTAGGTTCGGCTGATTCAGGGACTGAGGTTTAATCCCTGGTGTGCTGTGCCAGCCTCACCCCCGGGGCATGCTGAGATGGTGATTGAGACTGGAGTGGTGGCGCGGGCTTGTAATCCCAGCACTTGGGAGGCTGAAAACAGGAGGATCACTACGAGTCTAATCTGTGTAGTGAGACCCTGTAGTCCCTGTGCTAAATACATAGTCCTAGGAGGCTCAATGTGGTAGCATGCTCCTATAACCCCAGCACTCGGGAGGCTGACCCCAGAGGATCACCTCAAGTTCCAGGCCAGCTGGGGCTACAAACTGAGTATAAGGCCAACCCGAACTGCATAGTAAACCATGTCTCAAAAAGACAAAAACCTCTGTCTGTCTGTCTGTCTCTCTTACACACACACACACACACACACACACACACACACACACACAGTGTCACTATGCAGCTCAGACTCATAGTAATCTTCTTGTATCAGCCTCTCCAGCGCTGAGATTAGAGGTATGCCCATGCCCAGTATAGGTGACCTGCTCGGCATTTGGCCAGCAAGGCATGTGGTACCGGGGATCAAACCCAGGTCCTTGAGCTTGCCAGACAGGCACTTAGATCACTGAGCTATCTCCCCGGACCCTCTTATCTCTTTTTTATTTTTAATTTTGAAACAGGATCTTGCTAATTTGCCTAGGTGGGACTTGAATGTGCTGCCCTCCTGCTGCAGCCTCCCTCAGTGCTGGGATGACAAGCAGGTACCACTGTGCCTAGTTTCATTTCCCTCTTTGTAACAACCATAAAGGTGATTTGGCCCATTCTGCAGTTATAGAAGGTGAGGCTCAGAGAAGTCTCGTTTTTTTTTTTTTTTTTTTTTTTTTTTTTTTTGTTTTTTTTTTTGATGGTACTAGGGATCAAACTCAGGACCTTGTTCTTGTCAGGCAAACACTTATTCCACTGAGTTAGCTCCTTGGTCCAACATCAGTGAAGTCTTTAACTTGCCCAAAGTCCATGCAAGTTGAAATAGGCCAGGATCTGAAGTCTCCTGAGTTCAAACCAAGTATTCTTACCATCCTGCGTGGTGGGGTCCCCAGACAGTGTCATCTGAGCACTCACAGAGGGAATTCTACTCGAAGCAAAGCGTGCCCATTGCCTAGCGGCCCCCATTTTCTCCCCTTCCTCATTGTCTTGTGCGTAGCTGGCATGTGCATGTGTGCAGTGTTGTTTAGAGAAATCTTGTCCTTCTGAGAACAGCTGCTGCAGTGTCTTAGGCTGAGTGCCCTGGGAGAGAGAGCCACTGGTATTTGTGCACAGAAAGCTGATTGGGAGCTGGGTGTTCTTAGGATCCATGGTGTGGGGGTAGGAGAGAGGGAGGGAGGAGGGAGGGAGGAGGGGGAGAGGTTAGCAGGGGAGGGAGGAGGAGGGAGGGGAGGGAAGGAAGAGAGAAAGAGAGAGGGAGAAAGAGAAGGATAGGCAGGGAAGGAGAGAGAGAAGGAGGGAGGAGAAAGAATGATAGGCAGGGAAGGAGAGAGAGAAGGGGAAGGAGGAAGGAAAAGAGGGAAGGAGAGGAAGGAAGGGAGGGAGGGAGGAGGGAGGAGGAAAGAAGGGGGAGGGACTAGGTAGAGGGGGTTGGGTTGCAGTACAGTTGCCATCAGAATAAAGGGGGCTGGGCCTTGTTCTGGGAGGTTCCAACCCTAGATAAGGCAAACCTGTGAACGGGGCACGGCTTTGGAGCCCCCTCTTTCCTGGAGGGTAATTCTCAGGGAGGGTCTTGGCTGAGAGCCCTCAGCATCCTGCATCTGGGTTCCCAGTTTGTGAGGCGGGACGTGTCCGTGCACCTCAGCAGCCACCCCAGCTACCAACCCTCAGCTCAAGTCCAAGATCCAGGAAGGCAGCTGGGCTCAGCTGGAGTCTGCACAAACACCTCTGGGCTGTGCATGGTCTAAGTACATAGGCCTGAAGCCACACACACGGCCAGGCTGCTCCTCGGGTGGCGGCAACGGATGTTCAGGGAGATTCATCCGTAGATCCACAGCAAGGAGAAAGCCAAGATGCCAGGATGGAAGCCATAAACTCTGCAGTCATCAACAGAACTGCAGATTTATGGCCTGAATTCCTTACTGGCCAAAGGGAAAAAGGAAATGTGATCATTTGGTATGATGTACGTCATACTTAAGTCAGTTTTATATGAAGAGTAAAGTCATTTTTCTTTGCATGGTCAGTGTCAGGTCAACTTTGATTTTCTGAAAACCTTACAACCTGATAAGCAGACTTGGGTAGACAGTGCGGACCCTCACACTGTGCAGACTCAATTCCATGTGCCCCTTTGGAGCACCCAGGGGAAGCATGCCCCTCTGCGGGCAGGCAGAGGTATGGTTGAACCCCTGCCTCTCGTCCCATCCTCAGAAGCAGGTGTTGAGTCCCCTGCACACAGCAGATGCCCAGGCAATGCCTGCTGGGCATGGAGGAAATGATAGCCTCTTCCCCAGCTTTCCACCTTAGAAATGTCTCAGAACACACGTAAGGTTCTGCAAGTTGGAAACTTGGAAATCATCACTGATCTCTTCCTTCCCTCCCTCTCCTCAAACTCAAATCACAGGCACGTGCCTACCTCTAGAATGCATCTCACAACCTTCTAGCACCTTCCATCCCTGCTGCTCTCACCCAAGTGTAAGCGTTTTCCAGCTAGTCCCCTGCCACCGCCCCCTTTCTATTGCCACTCCTGCCTAACTCGTTCTGCAAGATCCGGTAGCTTGTGTCTTACACGCACTTCATCAGGTAATAACACATCCTTGCTAAAAATTCTTCAACATTTTCTCTTTACACTTTGAGTAAAATCCCGGGTTCCTATTGACCCGTGTTTATCTCGCCAACTGCATTTTGTGTCCCTGTCACCTGTCATACACTGTTCTCCATAAAGCCTGGTGCACCTGCCATGTTCATTGTATCTTTGTCTACTCATTCTGGGCCTGGTATGATGTAAGCAGCAATAGGGATGGATGGAGAAAGAGAGAGAGAGAGAGAGAGAGAGAGAGAGAGAGAGAGAGAGAGGAATGTGTGGATGGATGGATGGATAACTGAATGGATGGATAGATGGGTGGGTAGATAGATAGCTGAATGTATGTAGTATGGATGGATGGATAGATAACTGAATGGATGGATAGATGGGTGGGTAGATAGATGGCTGAATGTATGTAGTATGGATGGATGGTTGGTTGGATGGATAACTGGGTGGATCGATGGATGGATGGATGGATGGATGGATGTTAGATGAAATAACAAAGGCAGGTGCATTGGATCAGAAGAAAGAATTTTCTTTCTTGGCCAGGGCTCTGAGCCAAGCCTTACACTCCAAATTCAGAGGCTCCTCTCTCTCTCCTCACGGACCCTGGCCTGGAGTTGTGGGCTGCTTCAGGTGCTGTGATCTCTGAGCCTGGAAAGTTGTAAGAACCCCTGAAGGAACACAACGCGCAGCCTCCTGGCCAGCCCCTGCTCGCAGGAATCAAACACCTCAGGACCGGCATGCAGTCACTGATGTGCCCATTTGTACTTGTGTCTTGGCTTTAATCTTTCAGTGTGGCTTCAGCCTTCGCTCGCATCCTAAGTTTCCTCTGTTCGGTGGTTGTCTGTGGCAGAGTGAGTGTGTGAGAGTGGGTTTCCTGATCTCTCCTGGCCCGTCAATCAGTTGTGCAAAGCACTCTGCCTCCGTGGATCTCCAGTCTTTCAAAGAGCCATGACCTGGGCTGTTCTAAGTGCATCTTTGATTTATTAAACATTTTTGAGTAAAATTCTGCATACGTTTTGCATGTTAGAAAGTTCCCACCCACTTCTTCTAAGTTATGGAAAAACCTGAAAGAGAGGAGGAGTCTTGGGATCTGGCCGCCTCCTTCTGTCTAGACTGCTTTGTTTTTTGAACACAGTGTGTTGGGCTGTTTTCAAAAGCCTTTGTAGGGAAGGAGGTCTGAGCCCACATCTAAAATATGTGTCCAGAAAATGCCTGGCACTGGCATCTTCCCTCAGTGCATTTACATGCTGGCTGTGTTGTCCTAGCAGAATTCTGGGTTAGCATCGGACAGAGCCAAGAGATAAGCCATTTACTTGCTGTGTATAAAATAAACTTACCAGGCAAGTTTCTTGACCTCTCTGAGTCTGTCTTAAATAAATTTTAGGTGAATTAAATGAGATGATACATGCACAAGTCCCTGACACACAGTAGGCACTTTATTTATTTATTTTTTTACTTTACCTATTTATTTATGTATTTGATGCGGAGTCTCACTATGCAGCTCAAACTTGTAGGATCTTCCTGTCTCAGCCTCCCCAGCGCTGGGATTACAGGCGTGCACTGCCACGCCTGGTCTCAGTAGCCAGCTCAGGGCACCTGGAGATGGGGTCAGCACATCCTGTGGTACTGGGGATCGAACTCTGGTCCCTGCACTTGCCAGGCAAGTGCTTAGACTGCTGAGTCATCTCCCTGGTCCCCTCTTCTTTTATATTACTTCATTCATTCCTCATTTCTTATGGAAACTATATGTCTTTCTCCAAATTGGCATGCTAGTCAATGAAATTAAAAAACAAGAATGAAAGCAATGAAATTGTCATTAGAGAAGTTAAAAGTGGAGACAACAACAACAACTCACACTCAGGGCAGGGCCCAGTGACCCTTGCCCTGCACCCACTTCAGGAGAAGCTATGGTGTCCCAAGGATCGCAGCATCCGACGAGGCACAGGAACCCCTGTCTCTGGGCAAAAGGCTCAAACGCACCAGTCCACAGACACCCACAAAGCTGGCTCCAGCTGAGGCTGGCCCTGCAGCACCCAGCGGGTGTAGGAAGGCAGGTCTGAGAATGGCACAAAGTGGGCTCTGACAGCTGCACAGGACAGCTGTCACTCGCCTCAACCACACACTCCACCTTCAGCTGCTCGGCACAGCCACTGCCACTGGAGGCCCGTTTTCTACTTGCTGGCATGCATGCGGCTCTGTGTGTAGAGAAGCGAAGACAGACCTCACCCACAGGCCTCTTCTCTGCGCCTCAGCATCCTGATCTGTGACATAGGGATCCTGTTGGCCCAAACCCCATCGGTGGCTGCCCCAGGGGTTAAGATGGGCTAAGGGCGAAGTGATTGGACCCAGATCAGTGCATTTGAGTGCTTGGAGGGTGCTTGCTAAGAGGCCCATTCTGCGGGGTGTCCGAGACAAGATGGGAACTTGTAAGTTCAGTCTCAAGTACAGTCTCAAGTTAGACCAAGGGTCAGAGTTGTGCACATAAAGGAGAAGGAGAAGGCATTTTGCTGATGGAATAAATGCTGCTCAAGGCAGATGGCTGACTGAAGTGACAGCAGGGAACTGCCCCAGCTTTAGCCCCAGTCCCAGCCAGGGAAAAAGCTGGAAGAAGACCTGGCTGCCGCGTACCTGCAGCTCAGACCTAGACCCCTTCATGCAGCCGGCCCTAAAAGTGCCCAGCAAGCTGCCCTTGTGCCTCTGTGGAGCTCCACAGAGCTGCCTTTATTGGGAAGCCCCAGGCTAAGGTGGGGATGGAAAGCTTCCGGTTCCCCCAGTTCCCAGAGTCCTTTGTTGTTTCCAGAAGATCCAGATAGGCCTGGGCTGCATGGGTGGCTTAGTTCGACTTACAGCCTACAGAGTGGCTGCTAGAGCTCCTTTGCTGCGGTGCACACCACCAGTGGAAGCCACGCGCTCTGGCCATAGTCAGAGAATGGCCAAGTGTTAGACCTTTGGAACGGGGAAGTCTGCACAGTGTGGCCGGAAGACACAGTTGGCCTCAAGGGCCGGGGGCTCATTTCTGGTACCCTCCTCTATGATCTTTGTGCCCCTGGGAGGACAAGGAACTTTCTGGAACCTCTCTCCCAAAATGTGGACCCATCGGACCGAGTTGCCAGGTGCTTCGTAAATACAACGCCTTTCCCAAATGTAAGGGCTTGTTGGTTCTTTGCCCTGGCTGGTCATCCTGTTCCCTACATTGCTGAAAATTGATCTGTGTGGTGTCACCATGCCCCTGTTTGTGGATTTGATGCTTATTAACAGGCCCCAGGATTTTGACAAAGTCAGGTGATTCTGTCCACTATTCTCCCTTCTCAGGGCTTGTTCTGCCCTCTGACCTGCTGACTGAGTTCTCAGATGTGGAAAGACTGGCCTACTCTGGGCAGGGACCTCTGCAGCAGGCTGGGAAAGTAGCTCACCTTCCAGCCAGATGGCTTTCACCTCATCCTCTCAGCCTTGTCCTACGACACACCCGGGGCTCAGACGCCCAGCATCCTTTGCTGGACTGGTGCAGCAGTCTGCAGCTTCTGAGCCCTGCGCTCAAACACAGCTTTTCCCCTACCAGCTGAACTGTCTTCTGAAATGTCAATGTACTGTGTCACCAGATGGGCTCGAAGCTCTTCACAGCGCCTCCCTGCCTACAGGACAAAGTCCAGGCCTAGCAACATGATACGGGAGGCCTCACTAATCTGGCGGCTTCTGCTTCCCCCCTCCTACCTGGCTTTACTCCTCACTCCACCCTGTCTGATGTCTTCATGTATTTACAATCATGTTTTTCTCCACCAGAACCTTCTTTCCTCCTCTGGGGCTTAGAGCGCCCCATCTTTCCCCTTTAAAAGCAGAAGTTGAGAGTCTCTTCCAACGTGTGAAGCTTTCTTCCTCTAGAAGTTGCAGGCAACTGAGGGCTCCAGGGTACCTTGCCTATGAGTGCCTTAAGACCCGGGTATGTCACCCCTGGGGACACTTTGGGGCTGAGTCCATGATGCTTCAGATCTCCAGCTCATGGCACATAGTAGGTGCTCAGTAATTGTCTGCCGAATGAAATGGTGTGTACACACCGCCTTGGGGTGCGTGCGGTAATAGGGAATCTCAGAGGGGCCTTTGGAGGCAGGAAAAGGGGCCTGAGATAGTGGCCGTGGAGGCAGCAGCAGTGCCCTCTGCAGACGACAGATCCAACCTGAGTGTGCTCAGATGTCTAGCCTGATGTCTACCCGTAGAGCTAAGTCCACAGAAGGGCAGTGGCAGCCAATAAATAAAGGCAGCATGAGTCAGTGGCCCATGCAAATCGATTCTCATGAGATAGAGGCTTCCCTGCATCGCTACCGTTCAGGTTCCCGCTCAGGCCTAACCCTCCCGCTGGCTCCCACTCAGATCTTTGCTGCAAGCCCGTTTGGAGACCTAGAGTTCACGGGCAGGCATGATGGAGTTGGGGAGTTTAAGCCTTGGTTCTTGGCACTCCCATCTTCTAGCCCATTGATCTAGGACTGATTATTGTCCCTTAGAGACTGATAAGGCCAATCACATCAGTCAATACACATGATAGCCTTGGTTCAGTACTTCGCTAGTCATAAGCCCCCGATCAATGTAGTGCAGCGATTATTTTTATGGGCTACTTAAGAGAAAGACATCGAGCAATCACAAATGTACACATTTCCTGCAGCTGAGAATTATTACCGTGCTCTGTAGAGAGTCCTGATGGCTCTTTGGTGAAGCTGACATTCCACTCCCTCTCGAATGTATGTAAATCACAGTGAAAACCATCACACAGACATGTGGCTTGTTTTCCAGAAGAAAGGAGAAAACCCCGCATATTCTGAAGCTAAGCTTATTTTGTGGTGGGCTTTGAGAATTTGTGGTCACATTGAAGCCAACAGACACTAGAAAGCTTTGGTGCATGGGGCTCCTTCTGGGAGAGTTTCTCCCAACCCCTCCTCATGAATCCGGTTCTCTGGCATCTTCTTTATTGAGGTCTTTGAAACATTTAATTTGGAGGCAGCACCGTCACCAGTGAGGAGTGCACAAACGTGGAAAGTTGTCACAAGTCTCCCAGGTTCTGAGATGTCCTTAATTCACCAGCAACTGGTGGAGCCATGGCTGGTTCCTTGTTTTCCGTACAGGCAGCAGAGTTCAGGAGCTGCTCAGCCTGACCGGCAAGAACTGGTTGTGTGTTCCCCAATTCTACATCCAGGAACATTACACTGGCAACCTGAGATCTCCCACATAGGAATATTTATAACACAGAAATGGGCAAGTGCTACAAGGTCAGGGCTTCTCACTCTCCCGAAGGGCACCGGCTGTTTAAAGCTCACCACACCCTGTACCCATTAGAAATGGGAAACGGAAGTCAAGTGACTCTCACTGTCATAAAGCACAGAAGTTTAGAGGACAAATGATTAAGCAGGACTTTTTAGAAAATGTAAGGTTGGAATTAGGCTTCTCAGTGAATGTGATAGAATGGATGGATGGGTAAATGAAGGATGGGTGGATGGATGGTGGATGGATGATGGATGATGGATAGATGGGTGGATGGAAGAGGGGAGCAATAATACACATACAATGTCCCCTCAAAGATGCCTATGCAGGGTTCCTGGGACCATGTAAGCTCATATAGCAAGAAGGGCTTTGTGGATGGGTTTAAAGCTATGGCCCTTGGAGTGCAAATATTATTTTGAATTACCTGAATGAGTCTAATTTTTTTGTCTTTTTTAAAAATTTAATTTATGGGGCTGGCCAAATAGCTCAGCCAATTAAAGCACCTGCTTAGGCAGATGCAGAGGCCAGGGTTCGATCCCAGGTGTGCTGTGCTGGCCCCACCCCTGGGGCATGCTGAGAAGGCGATTGAGACTGGGCATGGTGGCGCACACCTGTAATCCCAGCTTTTGGGAGACTGAACACAGGCAGATCACTATAAGTCCAGTCTAGGTAGTGAGACCCTGTAGATCCTTACTAAAATACCAAAAAATAAATAAATAAATAAATAAATAAATAATTTTTTTTTTTGGTTGATACAAGGTCTTACTGTTCAGTTCAGACTCATAGTGATCCTCCTGCCTCAGCATCCCCAGTGCTGGTATAACAGGTGTGCACCACCACATCTGGTTTTAGGGCCAACATGGTGTGCCCGGGGTTCCAGGGTCTGTGTAGCATGCAGTACCAGAGATCGAACTCAGGTCTTGCTACTTGCAAGAGAGATGCTTAGACTCCTGAGCTATCTCCTCAGTCCTTTTTTGTCTTTTGAGACAGGGTCTCACTGTGCAGTTCAGGCTGGCCTTGAGCTTACTTTGTACACCAGGCTTGTTCCAAACTCGCAATGCCCCTCCTGCCTCAACCTCCCAAGTGCTGGGTTTACAGGCTTGCACCACCACACCTGGCTTGAGTGAGTCCAACATCCTAAGGCTATGAGTCCTTAAGAAACAATGGAGAACTTTTCCTGGTTGGGTCAGAGAAAAGAGATAGGGGGAAAAAAACGGAGAGATTCAAATGGCAAGAGCCTGACTTTGAAGCTGGAGAAAGGGGACCGAGAGTCAGGACAATGGTGGCCCCTCAGATCTGAGAACGCCCTCAGCACAAGTACAGGGCAGGGTGCGGCGCATAGCCGCGCCAGCACATGGTTTTCATGCACAAGACCCACGCCAGGTATCTGACCTGCAGACCTCTGCAAGAATAGATTTGTCCTGCCAAAGCCGTTAAGTATGGTAATTGTTGTGGCCGCAATAAAATAAACATATGAAAAATGGGGCTAAAATAACTTGCTAAAGGAAACAGAAGGAAAACCTGCCATGTGGGGGTACTGGCACAAGCCTAGCCTTGGGAGGAAGAGGGAGGCTGCGTCCACTGGGCATGGGCAGAGAGTGAACTTCCTGTCCACGCGGGTTCCCAGGAGGAAGACGGTGCAAGGTAGGTAGCTCGGGAATGGGCAGCAGATCATGAGGACAGAAATGATAAGTCAGTCCTAGGTGGATGAGGCAGGGGCTGTGGACACAGATGCTCAGAGCCCAGGCAGGTTATCTGATGAGTGGAGTAAGGGTGGCAGGTGAGGCAGGCGGCAGGAGGATGGTGGCTATGGGGTACCCTCAGGCTGGAGATGCTGAGGATGTGGAGACTGTGGCATGCTCACTGGCTATAGGTAGCCCCATCTAGAGCTGGCATTCCTGGCTTGCAGGAGCATGCACTACATGGCCAGAGAGTTAGTTTATTCAAAAGAACTCAGTAATCCAGAGTCCTCCCCATATGTTGAAGATGGTGATGAATACACTGATTTTTTTTTTTTAATGTATTTAGTACTGAGTCTACAGGGTCTCACTACACAGATCAGGCTTGTAGCAAGCCTCTTTTTTTCAGCCTCCTAAGCACTGGGATTCCAGGTGGGTGCCACTATGCCAAGTCTCAGTCAGTCCAGCATACCAGGGATCAAACCCTGGTCCCTGCACCTGCCTTTGGACTGAGTGTGGTCCCAGGGTGGTGACACTTGGGAGTGGTGGCTGCCTCAAGGGGCAGAGTGTAGGCCATGGGCCCGTGTTTAATTACTTAATTATGGGGGCCAATCCCTCCTCTTCCCAGCCCTTCTATTCCCCCCACCATGTGCTTGACCACTCATGTCCCATGGCTCTGGAGAGCCTTCAGTTAATGCCAAGGAAGCCAGCATTCTGCTCCTGTCATCCTGCCCACCATGGTCCACCCAATGACTTCGACAGCCTGCAGGAGGGGCAGGGACAGGGAGTGAGGGTGATATTTGAAATTCTTGTCAGAAACTAATTGATAACACATTTATCTGAACCGAAGTCAGTATTTCTCTTCCCTAAAACTACTATCTATCTGTTTGTCTGCCTCTCTATTGTCTGTCTGTCTGTCCATCTCTCTACCTGGGATGACTGATTCTCTTTACTTTCCTATACTATGAGATTCAGTATTTCTGAGGAAGCAATTTTAAGTGGCAAAACATACAATATAGGAAAAAAGATCAAATCCAGTGAGGTTTCCTTGGGACTTTCTCTGGGCAGGATTTGCCTCCTGGAAGGGGCAGACCTTGACCCGGAGAGTGTTCTCATCTTCACCAACTGCGCAGTAGCAGCAGAGACGCTGGTTGGGACCAGAGGTCTCCCCTGGGGCTGAAGGCAAAACTGGATGCCTCGGGTCAAGCTGTATACTCCACCATTGTGGAGCTCTGGATCCAGTGCTTCCAGCGCAAGCCACCGTGGAGGATGAATCTGAGTCTCTGTTTCCTGAGTTTACAAGGTTTCTGCTAAGACTGTGTAAAGAGTTTTGCTTTTTCTTGACAAGATATCTTTATGAATGTGCAGTGTGCTCCACTGGTGATAGGCTGCAGGGCCACAGGAGAGGTGTCACTCCTCTTCATGGTTCCCACAGCATCTCTGAAAACCTCTAGGATTCCTCCACTGTCCCTGCACCCCCGGTGTATTTTGCCAGCTCATTGGTGGGCAGGGCAGGAAGCCTCCCTGAATACCTCCACATGCTATGCACTTCATGTGTGTCATAACTTACTCAGCCCTGTGAAAAAGGACATGAAGGTCATCATCAGGAGGACACCAACTCTCAGAGAGGTGACCCCTCCTGCTGCCACCCCACTACTAGTCAACAGTGTAGCGAGAATGAGAACGGAAGGAGCTGGACACCAGAGCCCTGCTTGTCTCCCTCACCGACGTGTGTGGCACACACAGGGCCGGGATGGTCTGCTCTAGGCTCACAAGCCTGCAGACCTCACCTCTGAGCACCAGCCAGGGTGGCGGGGCTGCTGCCTGCCCAGAGCTTCAGGAAGAGTGGACCGGCCCCAAGTCCATGACAATCACTTTTGACACAGCTGGGCAAGAGAAAGATACCGCCGCTTTGATGGGAGACAAGATCCTGTCCAGGCAGTTCCAGGGGATGGCTTGCTTTGAATAGATAGCGGAGTATAAAGGGGAAGACAGAGTGGAGGGGTGGAGGGAGGCGGGGGGAGGGAGAAGGTGAGGGGGAGGAAGCCCCCACATGCACGGAGTCCAACCCCAAGCCGAGTCTCTGATGACCAAGGAAGAGGCTTTGAAAAGTGGAGGGGCAGCGCCTCAAACCCCACTCCCTGAAAGTGGGGGTGGATCCCGGCAGCAATCACATGGGGACCCCTGCTGTGGAACCAGGAGACCAGGAAAGAGTTCTGGCGGTGGAAGAAAGAAAATAGAAGATGGCAAGGCATGAGCGTGTAATTCCAGTCCTCTCATTCCCACTTGCGAACCCTGGGGACAGGGCGCCGTGGGGAAGTGGTGGCCTCCTGCCCGCAGGACTGCACACCTCAGAGCATGCGCAAAGCCTACTGTGGGCGTGTCCCTGCGCTAAAGCGGGCGGTGCAGGCCTACCGGCTTGAAAGCCTCTCTCGTCCTCGCACATCCCTGGACCGTTTGCTGGCTTCAAGTACTAGTATCTGGACAGGAACTGAACCCTTCTTTCCACAGAACTGAAGCATCCATGTCTCTGGTTGTGTAAAAGGAACCCTACGGATACCTCCTGTCTCTTACACAGGAAGAACATCCTGAAGCACAAACACTGGGCTGTGTGCTTCCCTGCTGACATCCTTCTGTGCCTTTCTATGGCTCTTGGGAAAAAAATCGCTTTAAAATTTCTTAACAGGCCACCTAGGTCCTGGTGATGCAGCCTCACCCCTGGCTGTCTTCTTTTGGGCCGCTCTCCTCTGCGCCTGCCACGTTCGGCCCGGACGGCCCCTCCCCACGCCCCCATCCCTGCCGCTGGGCCTTTGCATATCTGGTTTCTTCTTCTGGCTCCTCCTTCCGGCTGCTCGCTGCTCGCTGCGCCCTCTCTGACCTCAGCCACGATGCCTGGTGGCAGCACCCGCCAGAGAAGAGGTCTCTTCTTCCCCATCTCAGCGTCCTTCATGGGACTCCCACCACCCTGAGTTGGTTACTGTGTCGCCTTCCCTGGCCTCCTAAACTCCCCTTCCACGTCGAGGAATACGGTCTGTCTTGCACACACCTGTATGCTCAGGCTTTGAACACAGCCAGAGACTCAGGGGATACTTGAGAGGCTGATGGAGGCAGGAAACGAGCAAAGCAGGGGGCTGCTGCAAGACACGCGGACGCTTCTCACCCGAGCAGGTGGGAACGCGGAAACGACGCCAGGAGCGAGAGGGCAGAGGGAGGAACGCAGCCCGCTTCCCACCGCCTGACCCTCCCCGCAGGCTGCGGGGGCGCAAGCGCGGGCCGGTGGACTTGGAGTCCTGCTTTTGGGTCCTCTCCAGGGCCAGCGACTCCGCCTTCCTCTGCACCCTCTTTCTCCTTTTCTCTTTGCTGGCCTGTGAGCAGCGACCACCGCATTTTCTCAGCTGCCGTGAGATCAGAGATGAAGAAGACAGCTCGGCAGGTACCGACATTCAGTCCTGCGCGTATGCAGGGTGAGCCTTCAGCAACGGGCTGCTCATCCACGTGGAAATGGAGCTGAAGACCTCCTGTAGACTGGTGACCGCAGAGCTGTCGCAGTGTCACAGCACAGGGCACTCCTCCTGTGTTCTGGTGATGTTAGTCTAAACAGACCCGCTGCACTGCCAGTGTAGGAGCTGCCAGCGCCTGGGATTCTCGTGCAGCGTAACACCTGACGGTGGCGCTAACCAGCTGTGGTACTAGTGTGTACTGCACTTTAGTTTGTGTCGTTACTTTCACGTGTATTCCTTCAATTAAAAGAAACTTTACTTTAAAACTGTGTGGTGTATTTTGCCAGCGGTAGCCTCTTGCATTTTGTGTTTACCATGTTGTCTCTTACTTTTTTCCTTGCGGTACCAGGAGTTGAACCCAGGGCCCTTGCGCTGAGCTATATCCCCAGCCCTTTTTTATTTTGAGACAGGGTCTCGCTAAGTTGCAAAGTTGAGCAGGCTGGGGTTGAGCTTGCAGTCTTCCTGCCTCAGCTGTCTAGAGAGGTGGAAGCACAGGCATGTGCCACCATACCTGATTTTGTGGGTGGTTGACCGCTTCTGTCCACATTTATGCAAGGACACTAGCTTTGCACATGACAGAACAGCCTAAGGATGCCTCCCTCAGAAGCAAGCCTGTTGCTAGGCAACACATGACTATTTTTAAATAATCCTTGTGAATGCATTGTTTAAAGGGGACCCATGGAGGAAATAAGAATGTGATTTAGCTGTCATGGTGGGCAGGACAGAGGATAGAGAAAGTGGAGTCTCTGAGTGAGTGGAGTCCTCATCTGCCCAAGCCCAAGTGCCAGGTAAAGTGAGTTATTAAAAAAGTAGGATTTAGAGCACCTGTTTTAGGCAGATGCAGGGGTCAGGGGTTTGATCCTCAGACCTGCTGTGCTGGCCCCGCCCCCCCGTGGTGCACTGAGCCAGAGATTGAGACTGCACATGGTGGTGCACGCCTGTAATCCCAGCTCTTGGGAGGCTGAACACAAGAGGATCACTACAAGTCCAATTTGCATAATGAGACCCCGTATTAAAATTAAAAAAAAGAGAGAGAGAGAGAAAAAGTAAGAGGTAGATTGCTTACAGACACTGAGATGATCCCCAGGAGAGAGGCCAGAAACAGTTAAAAATTAAAAATAAGTCACCTCTGATTTCAAGACGAGGGCATGTTTCATTATAAGCCACTGAGTACTATTTATTTGTAAAAATTATGTGTTTATATAACTTTGATATAATTTAAAAATTTTAAAACTTTTTAAGAGTGTAAGGATAAAATTATCAGTGGGTTTGATAAAATTTTAAAAAATATTTTATATTTTCAAAAATATTGAAAATATATTTTTTTTAAAGGACAGGTGAAATGGCAGCTGAGGGGATGGAAGGCATGTGCTGGAATTCACACACGAATCTGGGAAATGGGTTTAGACTAGAAGTCGCCATTGTGATCATTATGGTTTGTATCCAGTTGTCTCCCCAAAGCCTCATGTGGTCATGGGGCTGCTTCTAGAGTTCGATTAATTTGTGATCCAGTGCTGGGATTATGGGTGTGTGTGCTGCTGGGATTATGGGTGTGGGCGCCGCAGCAGCCCTGGGACTGACCGCCTGAATGCAGTGTAAGGAAGGGAGAGAGGCCTGCATACAATACATTTAAGGGAACGAGGCTCGCTAACTGCTGCAGCCGCTGCTCGTCCCTTTTGGCTTCTTGCTGTTTTCTGCTGTCACGAACCGCTGCCCTCTGCCATGTGCCACTTTTCCTTGGAGCCAGCTGATTATGGACTGAAACCTTCCCAAACTGTGAGCTAAATAAATCCTTAATTCTGGGTGTTGGGTATTTTGTCCCAGCAGCAAGAGAAAAGTAACTAAGACACAGGTGTCCCCCCATCCCTGTGTTCCTCAGGCCAGACACATGGACCTCTTTGTGCTCTGGTGTGAATGTGTCCCTTGACCCCTCCTGTGCCCCCAGGTTTGTCTCAGGTCCTGGAAAGACATGGAAGCTCACTGTCTTTCCTCCTCACCAGACTGTGGGTAGAGAATGCTAATTCTAGAGGAGTACTGGCTGGTGACCCTGAGTGCAGTCTATAAAGGGCCCCCCAGGAGTGTCCCCTGCAGCAGAGCGCTTTCCCATGCGTTAGGATGTGAGCTTGGCATCCTCCCTGGACACTTTCCTACATGGCCCCTCATGGGTGTCTCATGGCTTCCCCCGGCTCTTAGATGCCTTTGGATTCCCCCTGTTCCTTAAAGCCTTCTCCCAAAGAATGGAATAGAAGGAATTGTGTTTTGTTTTGGCCAGGCCCTGGCCCTGCCTTCTTCCTCCTCTGTTCTATGGCTTTCCTCTCTTCTCTGGCATTTGTACAGGGCTGATCTGGTCACTCTTGCTGCCCTGCAGGACCCCACTTCCCACCAGCCCTCTCTGTGGGGTCCTGCCTGTGCTCCATGTTCTCTGATATGCCTGCTCTCGACAGCAGGGGTTCATGGGGTCAGGTCTGCAGTGCTGTAGCGCGGGCTTCACTAAAACGACTGTAAATCCTGTGATTGCTATTTTAAGCATCTTCAAATGAGCCCTCCCCCTTGAAGCCCTCAGACCTCTTGGTGGGCATGCAAAGTGCCATCAAGCTGCTCCTGAGCCTGCCTGGGCCACCTTGCATCCCGGGTCACCGCTGCCTCTTCAAAGCCAGTCTTGTGCCTTCTGACCTGGACTTGAGTCCTTTGGAGCTAAGCTGCCTCCCACAGAAGGTCTCCTAGAGAAACCTGGAAATGGAGGCCAGGCTCAGCCCAAAAAAATGTGGCTTCCCTGGGCAGAAGGGAAGGTCCTCTGTGCGGGTCCTTTGCCCAGGACACGAAGCGATCCCAGCCTGTCCTGCCCATTACTCTGCGTGGAGCCCCATGTTGACACTTCCAGAGCTGTGTATCAGGCAGGACACCATCCCCAGACTGGGAAGGGAGGATGTTGCGAGCCCCCTCAGGGTGTGCGGGCATCATCCTCATAATCCCAGCTCGTCTCCTCCTCTTGCTTCTTCTGCTAATCCTCAAGGAAACTCTCACCCTCTATTTGTCCTCTGTAGCCTGGGCTCGCTGTCCTCTGAGGCAGCAAAACGACGCAGCCCGCCTTTCTACAAATAGCTCGATGCCTGGGTTCTGCCTAGGGACGTTCTCTTATCTCTTGCTCTCCTTTCTCAGAATGATGTTCAGCGCTGGTTTCAATTTGAGGATTAATCTAACCCAAGTGCAGAATCCACTTGTCTGCATGAAAAAATGCTCTCTGGTCTGTTGTTTATCTGTCTTTCTCCTCCCCCCACCCTAATCTTTGGAGCTTAAAAAGGCTTAAAATGCTTCTTAGGCGTGGAATTGTTCTTATAAGGCAACTATTGATGAGCTAAACAGAAATGATTTTGAAACTTAGTGTGAGAACTTTGCTCTGTTGCTCTACCATAGACAAAGCAGCAAGGGAAGAAGGGAAGACTCTGCCTGTTGACTCCTGTTGTCACTTTCTTACCAGTGAAAGGTGGACCCTCAGTCTTCCTGCAGAGCCAGCCTCACTCTCCACCCACTCAGCTGGTCCAGGGGTGACAACCAACATGGCGACCTCACTCCACCTCAACCACAGTCTGGGTCCTCAACTTCCCGAGAGAGAAGGAGGTGATATTTCCTTTCCTATCTTCCTGCTACTTCTAGTTCCATTGATTTGTGGGAAAACTGCCTTTGAGGATAAAACTGGGATGTCCAACTTGTGCCTTGACATTTCACTTCTGCCTGTCTTTCCTCTCAATTGCTCCTTACAACCCCAGGAGGTAAGTGAAGTGGTTCTTGTTTGCTGGATGCAGAGACAAAGGCTCAGAGTGCAGCAACAGCTTACCCAAGGGTCCTCAGGGCCGATGCGTAGAGTTAGATTTGGAACCCGAAGTTCTGTCTCCGTGAGCACTACAGCAGCCCAGTCCTGGGCCAGCTCCTTCCTGGTGTGCACGGTGGAACTTCCCGACGGGCTGGTGGGAGGGATGACCACGGGCAGAGCGTGAGCACCTTGAGATACCAAGGAAGGGCAGTGAATCATTCCCACAACAAGTTACAGCCTCCATGTAACCGATGGACAGAAAAAGACCCAGGAGAGTTTCTCCACTGAATGAACACACAAGAAACAACTTACCTTAGTACATCGGGGAATGGGAGTCCAGTGACACTCGCACCACCTTGGCCGTGTTAGAGTTGATCTTGCACCTGGGCATCCAGTGGGGAGGACAGAGCAAGGCCGGGTGATTGAGAGCGTGCTGACTTCTCTTGGGGACAGAGCCTGGAAGACTCTTGGCAACTCCTCCCTGTCCCCCTCATACCGCATGTTTGGACTGGCGGAGAGAAGGAGGGAGGATTTATGAAATGCTGCCTGCCCCACCACATCTTCCATCAGTGCTGCTTTCACAGGGAAACAGAAACACAACCTGGGACCCGAGGAACAAATCCCAGTGTGTCACTGGCATTTGCTTTTGAAGCCATCACCTACATTCTGGAGAAACCAGTAAAAGTGCGATGCTTTTTTTCAAATGTTTTTATAGTGTACTTACAGGGAAGACCCAAATTGGCATGAAGGAATCTGGAAATCAGAAGAGGCGCTGGGATGTATTTACAGAAGCCTGTGGATGTTTATGCTGAGTTTTGGGATGAGCGAGGTCACAGGCTGCCTCCTGTAAATCAGTCAAGGAACATGTGATATCTGTCTGGGGAATACTGGAATACCCAGCGGTGTCCTAATGAAATAATAATGGGGCATATCCTGCTCCCCAGAATTTCTACAGGGAGGACTTACTGTCCCCTCAGACAGGGATTAGGCCTAATAAATTACAGTTCAGGATGCAGGATGCCGAGTGAGGATGCGTAGCGACGTCAGGGTTGTGTCCATATGGGGACGGCCCTGAGCAGAGAGGATCCATCATCCCCGACTTAGACACACAACAGGCGCCAAACAGCAGGAAGCGGCTTGGATCGTGGCCCATGAAGCCGGCCTTGCAGCAGAGGAGGAAATACCAGCTGTCATGGGGGGAATGATGACCTTGGAGGGACTCCGGAGCCCCGGGGATTCGGCCAGGGCATTTGGGAACTGCTGTCACCATCCTGAGAGCAGACTGCCTGATCCTGGGTCTCCTCCCCAGGGTTTCCAACCTCTCATTCTCAGCATTCTGGGGCGGGGGATCCCTCACGGGGTGCGCACTGCAGTGCCGCATGTGTTTTAGGGCTCTTACCACCACTCCCGGCCTCCAGCAACTCCCTGGACCATTGGGACAGCGCAGTGCAGCTCTGGACATAGCCACATGGCCCCAGGGTGGGGAGAGGGTGAAGTGTCCCCAGCTGAGGCTGGCTGCTCTACGCCGGGGAAGACCAAGATTGGCTTTGTTTCTCTGACTACTGAGCCCTCTGATGGCTCCCTGTGTCAGGAGCGGAGTTGGGTCTGCTGTGGCCCCAGGGTCCCTTGTGGCTCCTTTGTCTCCTGCCTCACCTCTGTCCCCTTTCCTGCTCTGTGCGCACGCCGGCCTTCCTGCAGCTCCTCCTGCATGCCCTGCCTGCTCCCTCCAGAAAGGACACATTCCCTGGGCCTTGAATATTCTCTGGGCTGCGTCCTTCCGAGGCTCCGCACTGCTGTCTCCTCACCTGTGCGGGTCTCCACTCAAACGCCAGCTCCTTCTTTGTGGGTCCCTCCCATGGCCACCCCATCAGCCTCCCGTGGTCCCACCAGCCTCTCCTCCCATGATGCTTGCTGTTGCCTGCCAAGGCACCTGTTGCTGTGTACACCTCGGGTCCTTCCTGAGGACAGGACCTTGTCTGCTCAATTGCCAATTTCTGTCTTAAAATGTACCTGTAGGGTGCTAATTTAGAGAAGTGACCAAGCAATGACATTAGCTGGTGTATATCTGCACACCTGTGTTCCTAGCACCCTGGGAGGCTGAGCAGGAGGGTTGCATGTTTGAGCCCATCTTGGGCAACTTAGTGACTTATCAAGACCATTTTCCAAAATTAAAACAATTTTGAAGCGAAGAAAGGGGAGTTAGGGAGGTAACCCAGTACAGAGGCCCTGAGCCCAATCCCTAGCAACTAAATAAATAAAAATAGAAGCAATGTTATTACAAGAAATCACTTAATGCCCACATTCCCCCAAGGTGGGGAGCTGCTGCAGGTAGCAGCTCAGGTCTGGGTGAGGGGGCAAGAGCAGGGTGAGGGGAAGCTCAGGCCGGGGTCTTCCCCGAGGTGCCTGCCCAGGGGCGCCTTAGCCCGGGCTAATGGAAGGTTTCCCAGGGCCCTGAGCTGCAGAGGGGCCGGCAGCTGCCTGGTCCCCGCTCCAGAAACGCTGGCTCGGGGGCTGTGAGTGGTAGATAAGGAGGTGGCTGGGCTCAGACTGGTTGGCTCGCTAATGAAAGGCAGGCTCAAAAGCAAGTTGTTCTTATCTTTAGCAGTTACTCGGCCCCAAGGATGGACAATTTCCACAGCACTTTTGTGAGACTTCCAGCAGGCCAAAACAGAATGATACACAGATGATCAGATCCAGGGTGAACGCTGAACGCGTAGTCCCCACTTCTGGTTCGGTGCCTGGCTGCCACAGTACTCAGAGTGCGCTGAGAGATTAAGAAAGGGACGATGTCTACACCACTCCCAGTGTGCATGCAGGGGCTCTAGGGACTTAGGAGGTGATGTTCCTGGCTTCTTTGGTAGTGTCCCCTGTCACAGGTGTGAGGAAGAAATACAATAGAAATTTAAAAAATTTTTTTTAATTAACTTTAATGAGAAAGAAATAGCAATGAGACAGTTCCAAAACAGGTTAGTCGGACAGTTACAATAATTAATACATTGCATATTGTCTTCATAGTAGTTATTCAGAGGACAAGATGCAGACATGGTATCTTGTCTAAACAATATTAGTACAAACCTTTCTTCTCATTGAACTAAGAGAAAGTAGTTGCATATCTTTCCTATTTTGTATATACAGATATATATATATACATATATATATATTTTTTTTCCACTATAAACTGGTCCTTCACTTATATCCACCTTTTTTGTTTTGTCAGAGATGGGTGTTCCATTGCCATTCAAATATTGTAGGAAATGCAATAAAACCTAAAGGCAACCCAGCAGCAAGCATGGACTGGGCTCCACCTGGCCCCGCTCTATGTGTGGCTTCAAGCTTGGCTTGAGGCCAGGCTGTTCTCCTTCCTGCCGTGAGTCCTGGGGACAGACACGCGCTGGCTTGTAGATCCTTGACAAGCTGCTCAGCATCTGCAAGTGTCACTCTGCACACCTGGAGAATGGCGTAACAGCAGTCTTCTCCTTGCCAGATCCCGGGAAGAGCACGCAAAGTGATGTCGATGAAGCCCTGGCACGTGCGGGATGCCACAAGGGCAGTCGATTAGTCGGCAAGAAGTGGGCAGCCAGGTTGTCCCTTGGGGTGCACGGAATGTCATCAGTGACCAGCAGAGTTCACAGACGAGGGCCAGGACAATGCTGAGGGACATGAGGGACAGCAAAGTGGGACAGGACTCAGGTTCTAAGCCACGTCTTGTGATTCTCAATTCACTCAAATATTTAAAGAATGGGGGCATGCTAAAGACACACGTGCTAGCGCTGCTGTAGTGGCTACTATGTGATGCAGGCTCCCACACTCCGGGCACTGTGAAGACCACTGCACTGTCACCATGGTCCCAAGAGGCAGCTCCTTGTCCCCACTCCATGCGGGCAGGGAGGGTGAGGCCCAGAGAGGTTAAGACTCCTGTCCAGAGGGCAAGCCTGTGATCTGAATCAAGATGCAGCTGGCTGCAGATCTTCCAGCCTGGACTCTAGATTCTGCCCGCCCCTCAGCACAGAGGCCCCAGTGCCCCCACCCCAAGCCTGGTGCTGCTCACACAGGTGTGTGAGGTGGGGACAGACAGCAGAGGCAGGAAGGTCTCCACACCTCCAGGTCAGCGAGGCTTCCACACGATGAGAGCAGAAGGGCAGCTGAGTGCCGGGTGCAGGGACAGCGGGTGGCCCGGGGAAGGGGCTCCTCGTGGCGGCTGCTGCCACCCATCTCCTCCCAAGCCCCAAGTGGAGGGACCCTGTCGCTTTCTCCCAGGGCACATTGACCTTTGCCCCGGCTTCACTCAAGCTCCTCTACCCTTGGGAGGACAG
The DNA here is from genome assembly GCF_000260255.1 of Octodon degus. Lineage (NCBI taxonomy): Eukaryota > Metazoa > Chordata > Mammalia > Rodentia > Octodontidae > Octodon > Octodon degus. Next base: position 14,030,800 of record NW_004524618.1, on the reverse strand, counting down.
TGAGGTCATGGGGTTGTTCCTGCCTTTGCTTCTGACAGACTGTTGGAGGTGAGAAGAAATGTGAGAGTGTGAAATTCTCTCAGCACTGTTTATTCCAGGAAGAGGCTGGGGCTTAGCTTGGGCCCAGTGGCTCATAGTGTGTCTGTCTTTTGTTGCTTAGTAACTGTGAGTGCTTGGTCCGGTGACTACATCTCTCGGGGCCTCAGTGACCCATCTGTCAAATGGGAATGATTAGTCCCTCTCAAGTTGTGGTGAGGACAGAGCAGGTGGCTGCAAATCTGGAATGTGGCACCGCTTGGCAAATGTGAGTACGGTCACTGTGGGCAAGCTTAACCCTCCCAGGCAAATGGCCTCTACCCTAAACGCCAGTCCTTGTACAGGAAGGCAGGCAAGAGAGCCCTCCCAACCCTCCTAGGGACATGAACCCTGGGGCCCTGGCCGGTGAGCTGTCATCTCCTACTGGACTCCTGGCTTCTCCTCCAATTTGTCCCTTCCTGGACACCAGAGTGGACTTAGACAAAAGAAACTTGCCCTACTGATTCACAGAGTAGCAATTCTCTGCGTCCCTTTGAACAAGTGCAAGGAGTCACATGAGTGATGAAAAATGTATTAGCTGTTCAAAAATCTGCTCCGAAGAAAAGTTAAGTGGTTGCACAAAACGACCACTCTCCCCCACTCCAGGCTTATTACGTGTCACGCACTGAACTAAACTTTTAAATGCATTATTTCATTTGATTGCCGCCATAGACCTATGATCTCGACACTCTGTTATAACCTCCACTTTATAGCTGAGGGAGCCAGGGTTCAGAGAGGCTAAGTGCCTTGCCTAAGGTCACACAGCTTGGAAGTGGTGATGCTGAGGTTCAAATCCAGGTCTGTTTGACCTGAGAGCCCAAGTGACTTTCTTACCCATTAGAAAATAAAGCCTTTTAGTAAAAGAATTGTCCCTTTGACCCCTCTTCTGATTGCTTGGGTATTTCAGTTAAATAGACACTTTCTTTCCTAGCAATGGGACTATTAGCAGTCCTTTACCTGAGACTTACTGTCCCCTGTTACCAAAAAAAAAAAAAAAAAAAAAAAAAAATCTCTTTCCTACTCATTTTAGGTGCTCCTGTGCTAAGGACCCTTGACCCAGATACACAGTGTCTTTTGGAATAACCCAAAAGCAGCGAACACCTCTTAATTAAGCTATGACCTTCACGCAGTTCATCTGTTTCCTACATGGGCTCTTTCTTTCTCTACCCAAACTGCTTTGAGGAAGAATGAGACAACCTAGAAAGTGTGGGCTTTCTTTTCTCTTCCCTCTGGAGCCCTGGCTCCAAAGCACAGGAAGCTGCCCCTGGAAGTCCCGAAGACCCCTCCAACTCACTGTGCTGAGACTGTGCTTGTCTCTTCCCAGCCCCAGCGCCTTTCCCATTGGAGGTGCCATTGTCCTCCCAGCCTGTGGAGCTCCAGGTCAGAGAAGCCACATGGGGCTACCACTTCCTCCGTTTCTGGAGTCCCAGGAAGGGCAAGTTCAGCAAGCTTCCTTCCCTGCACGCCTTGGACCTGCCTTCTTTGACACCTTGTTGTGGTTCCAGCCCTCCACACTTCACCATCTTTAAAACCCATCCAGAATTGGCTGCTTGAGAGACTGCCTCAGAGGACCAGCATCCCATGTGCATGCCCCCAAACCTTGAGTGACTTCCTGTTACCTGCAGCTCCCAGTTAGCCTGACCAAGGGGCTGAGAACACAGCCCATTCAGAACTCAACTTCCCTTTCCCAGAAGACAGAATTATCTCTTTTCACTCATAATTCAGCTTACTTTACTGCCTCTGGCTAAAATACCTTCCTTCTTCCTCATATATCTTTAATCTGCTCAGGTGCCAAGATCTCAAAAGATAGATTAGATTGTACACCATGTCTGTACCCTGCTCAGAACTACCCGAACTTCTATAATCAGAACTCTGAGAATATACACATGATTCTACTTGAAAGAGAGCTGTGATTGATTAGTAATGTCTTCTATGGGTATAGGAGGGAGAAATTATTTAGTGATGTCTGCCATGGGTAAAGAAAGGAGAAATTATTGATTGGTGATGTCTGCCATGGGTAAAGGAGAGAAAAATTGAAGCAGACTTTGGCTAAGCCCAATGGGTGGCACCTCTTCCATATTGCCTGTGACAATGGAAGTCCTATGAGTTGGCTCACTCATGAGAGAGAATATCACATCAATAAGCACTTTGCTGCGGTGGGCTTCAAAGACACAAAAATCTTTCTCTAGGAAGGCCACAGTTAAGGTCTACTCACTCAGCTCTTTATCAAATCTCACGAGCCAGTGAGTTAAAAGTCTTACTTACTCTAATTAGGCCTCGTGTTTGTGAGGACCCGCTGTACGCCCGCAGCATGCTGGAGTACTGCACACAGTACTTCTGCTAATCATTACACCTCGGGGAGGAGCTACTTCATTAGGCTATTTATTTAGGATTTAGTTCAGGGTCTGCAGGGTCTCACTACACAGATCGGACTAGTAGTGATCCTCCTGCGTTCAGCCTCCCAAGTGCTGGGATTGCAGGTGTGTGCCACCACGCCCAGTCTCAATCGCTGTCGCAGCGCGCCCCCGGGGCAGGGCCGGCACGGCAGGTCTGGGGATCGACCCCTCGACACTGAGTCTGCCTGAGCAGGCGCTTTCATCCGCTGAGCTATCTGGCTGGCCCTATTATTATTATTATTATTATTATTATTATTATTATTATATTTTGTGTGTTTGGTACAGAGTCTCTCTACACAGCTAGGACTCATAGTCTCAGCCTCCCCAGCGCTGGGATTAGAGGCGTGCACCACCACGCCCAGTTTCGGGGTCCGGTATGGTGGGGCTGGCACTGCATGGAGTACCGGGGGTCACACGCAGGTCCCTGTGCTTGCTGGGCAGGCGCTTAGACCGCTGAGCTACCTCCGCAGCCCCACTAGGCTGTTCTGCAGGCGAGGAAGCTGCCTTCACGGCGCTGAGGTGACTTGTCCAGAGTCGCCCACGTAGTTGCTGCTGGGACCAGGACGCGCACTGGGGCCTTCCCTCCCAAACTTGGCCCACCAGATGAACAGACTTTTCTGTTCTTTTTTTTTTTTTTTTTTTTTTTGTGCACGGTGGTGTTCTGGGTGATTCTGAGCCACTCATTTTCGGTGGAGGTGCTACAAATAGTCTGAAAGTTCTTTCAGGGTAGAAATTTGTCACATATTTTATTTATATCTTTCCCTCACACATCCAGGTGCCCAACATAGCCCCAAGCCAGAGCTGCTGTCTCTTTCATGCTCTGTTGCGGGTGGTCAGGCCCTACTATCTATCTATAATTCTTTCAACATAGTTTTGAGGCCCTGAAGTGAAGATCACAGATACATACAGTGCCGGGGACCTGGGTTTAATATGACTCCAGATTCCTAAAAAAGATTGCTCTCGGAGACAAAAATATTCTCCGTGGTCTCGATAAAATAGCTGGCTTTCCCAGATGCAGCAGCAACCTTTGACCACAAGAGGGCAGTAAAGACAAGGCTACTAGGACCAAATCCTCTAGGCCTCTGCAACTCAGGCAGGCCACGCTAGCAAGCTGGGACCTTGGCAACAATTACTGTTTCTCTTATTATAGCCAGTGGCATAGTAAAATGAATCATACCACAACAGGCTGACACGGAGATCTAGTGGACGACTTGTCTGCAACATCCACCATCAACTAAGCCAGAAAGGACATTTCTACATGCAGCTATTTGTTCCTGTATTTATTGAGCACCTACTATATTATAAGCTCTGTGCTATGGGGGCAAAGATGATGGATAAATACACTAAATGTACAATTTCTGAGAAGTTCTGGAAACACAGAGGAGGCCAGAGCCAATCTGAAAGCATCTAAGAGGGCGTCGGAGAAGAGAGGGTATTTGAGCTGGGTTGGAGAAAGTTTAGCCAACCGCAAGCACACCTCCCCGGCCCGGGGAACAAGGCAGCAGCAGCCACAGCCGTCACTGGGGAGGGACGGAGCCTTTCTGTTGCTTGCTGTGGAGCCGAGGGCTATCAGAACTTCTCCCAAATTCTCTCTTTCTGTATCAGGTGCATAGTTGTCTTGGGAATGGAGCTCTATGCCTGGGGTGGGGTGGGGGGTGGGGGGCATCTTTTCTGGAAAGTTCTTATGATCGTAGCCTCCTGAGCGGAACTGTGAGGGCGTCGAGGATTTTACAGAAGGAGCCCGCAGCGCCAAGGCTGGGTGAGAATTAGGGACGTCTCCCCGGAGCTCCTAGGCACTGGGCTGAAGCTGGGCTGAAGGATCTGTCTTCCAGGGAAGCAGCCCGCGGGTCGGCGCCTGTGCCCGCCCACCCTGCTTTACTTCCCAAGCTGGCTTCCCACAGCCCTTCTTGTCTCCCCCTCACGCCTTGCCAGCTCCTCAGGCAACAATCACAACGGCCCAGCCACTGCTCTGAGGCCCTGGGAGGCAGAAGGCAGGAACTCGGCTCTAGGCTCTGTGTGACCTTGGAGGCTTACGGGCTCCTGGCTGTTTCTCCTTCCTGTGTGTTCCTGCCCCCCTACCAGGCTGCGAAGAGGAGTCACACAGAGGTAGCTGGCAGCGCATGTCCCCAGGGAGAGCCAGAGCTCGGACCTGGACATGGCTGTGCGCAGATACTGGGCGTATTGGGGTGCCAGGAGTCCGCGGGCAAAGGGCCGTGCCTTAACCCCCTCAGGGAGCTCCTGCAGGGAGTGAGGTGCCTCCTTCCTTCACTTTGGGGGATTCCAGGGAGCGAAGAGCACCCAGAAATTACTGCTCAGGGCTGTCACAATGGTCATCTCTGATCCTGCTCCAGGCCCAAGGCGCTGGCTGGGAGGGGAATCAAGGAGGACGTGCAGTGCCGCAGGCAGCCGGTGGGGGCGCCAGAGCACAGCAGGGAGAGATCCTCCCATTGAGGGTCAGGCGCGCAGCAACTGTAGCCTGGTGGACACTTGAGCAGCCGAAGGGGAGTGGAAAAAATGTGAGGCTCTTAGAGAAAGGTCCCGCGGAGTCCACTCACCACCTTCGCCGGAATGAAAGCGCAGCCACAGTGTAAGAGCGCGATTTGATTTGCTGAGCACCTACCACGCCCAGGCATTTCCCACGCACTAAGTCCTCGGGACAGGACTTCCAGGTGGGTTTTCTTATTGTCCCATTTCACACAGAAAGACGCTGAGGCTCGCAGACCCTCCTGAAACTTGCGGGCTTGCAAAAGAGCCTCAAGAGCCGAGATTCTGATTCCATGCAGCTGGCTTCACAGTTCAGCCTCTTTCCATTTCTTTCACTGCTTCTCCGAAAGAACTAGTGTCCCTTGATGGGAAGGGAAAGGCCCCACGATCCGTTCCCCTGACAGTTTGGCCACCCTGGGTACAGTCAGTCTAACTCAGAGCCAGGTTCGGACCCCCAGCAGATGCCGCGGAGCTGAGCGGAGCCCGGGGTGCCGACAACTGGGCCCAGCCCTGGGCGTCCTCTCTCGCACCGGGCCCCTCCCACAGCCCAGCAGGCTGGACCAAATCCCGCAGTGCTCCTTCCCTGCTGAGACCTGTCGCTCAAAGTTGGGGCTGCGGGCTCCTGCCCCACGGGAAGCCAGAGAGCGCTGCTTTCAGGTCCGAACGGGGGTTGTGTGGGCTTGGGCTGGCTTCCTAACTTCTCGGGGGCTCAGTTTCGCCATCTGTTCAGTGGGATGGCGCTCAACATACACAAAGCAAAGGTGCTGCCTGTTGGAAGATGCTGCACTGTTTCATGTAGCACTAAAAAGAAGTCAACAAAACATGTCGAGCTTCGAATTACACAAAAATGCCAAGAACTGTAAGACACGCCCACAGTTTGGCGACATCACAATATGTAACAGATGTCAGAACATGCAGATGTTTTAGAACATACTGCACCACCTACAGCCTCAGCGCAGTGCCCGGCACAGAGCCCTCCCCTGGCCAGGATGGGGTTCACCGCCCCCACCTCGCTTGGGTCCGCGGCCCCTGGTCCTCGGTGGCATCTGCCCGTGAGCTCTTTAGCTCTTGCTTCCCTGAACTCTCTGGAGCAGTTTCTCCCGGGCAAAAACTTGGACCCAAGTCCCTTCAGAAAGGGAGGAGAGAAAGCAACTCGAAAAGTTCCCAGGGCAGATTGGATTTTGTTCTCTTTTCTCAGGGAGCCTGTCAGATGCCTACCTGGCTCTTTGAAAGTTAGAACATGAGCTGGGTCAGCGGGGGAAGCCAGATCACGCAGCGCCTGCTCTTCAGCAGAAGTTTGCTCTCACCCGAGGCACGATGGCGCTCTCTGCTCCGCTGCTGCAGTCTCCATGGCTGCACTCCAATAACAAGGCTTTTTCACCTTCTTGAAAGGCTGCCACGAGCTGCCTGAAGAGCCCAGAATCAAACACGGCAGCTCCCCAAATCCTTGTGGCCCTGCAGAACCACCAGCCAGGCACGGCTGGCCCCTGTGCCCTGTAACTGATGATTTATGGAGGAGTGAGCCATTATCTATCATCCAGCAGAACAGCAGGCCTTGAGGACAGAGGACACCATGCCCAGCCCTGTTGGACACACAGTGTTTCCCTGTGACATTGGCCTCCCCAGCTCTGGCCCGCTTGTTTTCCCTTGGCCAGAACTTGGGGAGGAGAAAGAGAGTAGAGACAATTAAAGATGCTTCTGGATTTGAAAAGGGCTGCCTGGGACTTTGTGGGACCCTGACTCAGGTGGTGCCCACACTCTCACACAGGTGAAAGCATTCCACGCCACCCGGGCCCTGCTCACCTGGGTCTTGCCTGCCCACATGTACTTTCTTCTGGCTTCTGTGTGTTCCTTAGAGTACTGGGAAGTGCCGCTCACCTCAGTGGGTGCTACCAAGCTCTTTCTTTGGTGCCTTCTTCAGGCATGTGCAGAAGTGGAGCCCTGGAAACTTTTCCTGTCCAGTGGATGTGGAATATTCCAGATCTACCTGTAACAGCTCTTAGGCCACGGGGGCCCCAGTAAAGGAGTGCATGCATGTCTCAAATTTTGCAAAAATGAGCTATAGTTTTTGACTTCTGTCTGCCTATTGATCCTCTTTTTTTGAGGCAATGAGGAGAAGGAACAGAATTTATCCAAAGGGAAGGAGAGAGAGAGGCAATTGTCCAAGCCACTGGGAAATACAGCTGGGCATTAGGGACCCAGCCAGGACATGGGGATTGGCAAGGGCAGGGCGAGGCCAGGATAGGCTGCCGTAATCCCCAAAGGCTGAGCAGTGACCCAAAAGAGATGGTGTTCTGAAAGGATCGCTGAATTAGAAGACTCTTCCACAGAGAATGGGTAAGGCCACCTTCCGTTTCCCTAACCTGTTACATCTTCCTGCCTTCTTGCCCTCCTGAAATCCAGAAGGCTCCCAAACATGGTCTTTCCTCTTTCACCAAAAGTTTGGTGCTAAAACTCTTTGACTGATAAAGTCTGACTTGAATTGATGTAAAGGCAATTATCATTTTAATATGTCCCACCAAATGTGAATATTCATAGTTGTTCATGCAAAACACAACTTTGCTTGATCAAAGGCCGCTGCTGCAGATCCCACGGGGGTGTTGTGTTATATAATGTACAGTCTGTGCCCCAAATTATTCCTTTTCTAAAATCTGAAAGGAAAAAGATTAAAATTTTAAACCATATCAGGCCCAGAGCTCTTTGGATCAGACCTGGGGGCCTTGCCATACTTTCCCTAAGAGTATTCGGAAAACCAAATGAGATCACACAGCATGTCAGGCACGGGACAGGACCTGGCACCTCCAGAGAAATTTTGCACCAGCCTCTTACCTCCAACAGCTTTCCTGCCAGATCTGCCCCGAGAGATAGAGCTGGCTACGAATAAGAAGATGGACCTTCCCATAAGGAAGCAAGAAGGACCCTTTCTGTAACGCCAGGAGAAATCCCAAGGTCCCTCTATATCCTTGGGTCAGGTTTGTCCCATTGAATCAAAATATACATCCTTGCTGCCTCCCGGTTTGCCTATTAAAGTCCATTTCTGGAAAGTGCGTGGTGCTGCACATAGCTTTCTTCCCCAACCGCTCTGAGAACCAACTCTCTGTTAGTTATGAAATTGAAAATGTATTCACATCTGTCCTTGATCTACTAAGTCAAGAACATAAAACCCCAGCAGCACAAAGACATTCTCGCACTCCCCTTCCAAAAGGGCAGTTCCTGTCAACCGCGTGGGTTAGCCAGAGCTTCTTTACATATGTTTTTGATGCTGAAACTGTAACATTTGACTTTTTTCTCTGCTCCAAAGTGTTATCCAAATAAATAAGAATTAGATGATGTTTGTTTAAACCGAGATACATGACCTAAGATTCTTGTTTCTCTTCTGACTTCAGCATCAGGCTTAGCTACTTAATCCCTATACTTTAAAGCACGCTATTTATTTTTATATTTATTTAGTTACTCAAATCCATGCACTCTGAGTATCACCTCTTTCTTGGCATATGCATGAGCGAAGAGGCGCTTTGTCTTCTCACCAAGGTGGAAGCTGCATGGCAGCCTGGGGCTCTGGATGTTGGACTGTTTGGCTGCCTGCAGGGCTCAGCAGAGATTCTTTGTGGCCCTGACTTTGGCCTCCTGGCTTCTAAGCCCTGGCTATAGGAGGAATGGGTGTGGGCGGACCGACCACTGCTTTGCTGATATCCAAGGGTTTCCTGGGCATGGGATTGTCAGCTTTAGAACTAGAGAAGCCAGGCACAGGCTGGAATGAAAGTAGCATCCTCCACTGGCTGAAGGTATGGGGTGGGTCATGGTAACGTGCCCTAGTTGTTGAACCTGAATGAAGGGGCCTCTGTCCAGGGTTGGTCTTTCATTCTGAGGAGGCTACTTACCGTATGATTGAGCCATCAGGAGAAGGGAGCAAAGAAAAGGGAGGAGGCTTCATGTGAAGACGCAGGCGGGAACAAAGGGGCCCCTCACTTCCACAGATGCTGGCCCCCAGGAACCAGGGGCAGGGAGCAGGCGTTGGGAGGCAGCACCAGGACAACGATCTGCTGCCTGTGCCTCTCCCACCAGGCAAGTGTGGAAACGGTGCTCCCACCCCCAGGAATGAGTAAGCAATGAAGAGCTGCACTTCTGTGGAAGGAAGGGCTGAAGAAGGGGCTAGGGGAGAACTACTTAGTTGACATCATATTTTGAAAAGATAGAGCATATTGTGCCAAAAAGGCAACATTAAGGAGTTTGTGTTGCGTTGAAATCAACTCATATTAATGTCAAGTAGTTTTTTATTTCTGTGGTGAAGATACAAAGCTAGGGATCCATGGAAACTAGTTATAAAACACGGTGGTTGGGGATGTAGCTCAGCGGCAGCACAGTGCCTGCCTGGCAGGTGGAAGGTCCTGAGTTCAGTTCCTGCAACCAAAAAAGCAAAAGTTACATCCTGAAGACACATTTGCATCTTCCCTACCTAGAAACCTGTGTGTCTCAGAGTGCTGGATATCCTCTTCGCCTTCTCTTCCCCACTGGGGACTACGAATGTTCCAGTGCTGGTGCAGTTCTATGCCCTAAGAGCTCGGGTTGCATGGCGTCAGCACCGGTCCTGTCCCAAGCTCACCTGGCATGACTGCTGCTGCTCCTTCCAGCACCCAGCACACTGGCCCTGGCTGTTTCTTGCTCTTGTATTTCTACCTACCTCAGAGCCTTTACATATTTTGATCGTTAACTGATTATATCAACTTAAGAAACCCCCAGCTAAATTGTATCGGCATAGTTCAGAATGTGGCTGAGCAGATTTACCAAGGACAGAAGGCCCACCGTAGGGCAGCTTTTGCCTACATAGCATCAAGGGGGAACAAAGAAGAAAAGGTCAGCTCTGGGTCTTTGGAGGAGCTCCGGTCTTCACCTTCACCTTCACCTTCACCTTGGATGTCAGCTCTGCTTCTAGCATGGACTCTTCAGCCTTCCAGGTCAGAGCCTCCAGCCTCCTCATATGAACTCACAAGGATACTACACTGAGTTCCAGGCCTTTGACCGGACCCTTTGATCCTTTTGCGCTCTTCCATACCTGGCTTTGTGGGTGTCCCCGGTAAGCTCATCCTGTAAGTTCTCACCTATTTGTATATCTCACCTTAGGTCTGCTCGTCTAGTAAGCACTGACCAATATACACATCTCCTGGATCTTCCTCTTGAACATTCCCCTTGCTTCTTTGCTCGGATCCCTCTTGTTTCCCCTTCTTTATCCCATATTAAATGTCCCCCTCTTGGTCATACAATTCATGATGCCTGCGAGTAGGTCGCACACCTCTGTTGCTGTCTAGAGCCAAAGGCAACGCATCCTTTGTGGCTTCCAACTCAAGAACCAGACTGTAAATCCCTTAAGAGAAGAAACCAAGTCTGGTCTCATTAGTACTTTATTTTTATCATGCAGGCAGTGCTTAGCAATCCTATAAAAGAAGGGAAAGGAAGAACAGAAAGAGAACAAAAAGTGAAAGGGAAAGGGAGAAGGGGTGGAGGGTGCACAAGAAACACTGATGAGCACTTTCATGGAGCACTGTAGTAATGTGCAAAACCAGAATATTTTGTCCCACCTTTCCTTTCATTCTAGGGCTTGTGATACTCTGGGCCAAGGGCCTTGCCTATTCTATAATTGTTCTCTAACAACAGTTGGGGTAAGCAATAGATCAGCCAAAACCCTTGTGAGGGAAGGCTGGGCTGTTACACATGCTAGGAGCTAGGGCTCTGAAAACTCTGACATTTTCCTGGATCTCTGGAAGGCCAATTTCCTGGATGAGTGCTAAAGATATGCCCCAACACACCCCCAGCCCATCTTCAAAGACAGGGAAGTTTCTGTGTTGGATTTTGCTCCTGACAGTTAAAGAAAACTCTTATTCCTTCACTAGCTGACTACTAAACTAGTAGGACAGAGATTTCAGTAGTCATAAATGACAGAACATAGAATTCATGACATTATTTTAGAGAAATCTTTTATACAAATAGCAACTACAATGTCAGCTACAACAAATAGATAGACAGACTCCAATGGGGAGTAGAATCTGTTTTCCAGAGTTGTCATATTCTAATTTTCAAAATATCAATAATAGTAGCCACATATTATGAGCCATGGAAAGAAAGAGGATGTGTGTTTCCTACACAGGGAAAAGAGCAACAAATAGCTTCTGAAGAAGTCTAGATGTTCAACTCATGACATCAAAAATTTAAATCAATTATCTCAAAGAGCCTCAAAGTCTTGAAGGAAACTATGCACAAACAAATGAAACCCTCAAAATAATATATGTGAGGTAGAAGATATTAGTAAAAAATAGAAATTATAAGAAAGGAGCCAAATAGAAAAATTCTGAAGTTGAAAAGTATAACCAAAATGGAAAACTCACAGGATGTACTCAACATGTTTGAGAAGGTGGGAGAAAGACAGCAAATTTTAAAATAGAATGATTGATATCATGTAGTTTGAGGTACAGGAAGAAAAAGAATGAAGAAAATAAATAGCTTAAGGGACCAACGAGACACCATCAAACATTGGGAGTCACAGAAAACAAGAAGAGATAGAAAAAATATTTAAAGAGATAGAGGCCGAAAACTCCCTAAAATTAATGAAAGCATTAATGTATATACCTGAGAAACTCAACAAACTCCAAATAGGATAAACTCAAAACTACCCACTCTGATACACAGTATAATGAAATTATATAGTCAGAGACAAAGGAAATTGTGACAGGAGTAAGAGAAAAGCAAGTCTACCACATAGTTGTTGAACCTTAGTAAGATAAACAGCTGATTCTGCTCAGAAGCAACGGAGGCCAGGAGGCAGTGGGTCTGCCCTTTCCAAGTGCTAAGAGAAACAAATAACCAGCCACTAATTCTCTATCTGGCAAAACTATCATCCAAAACTGGAGGAGGAAATACAACATTCCCAGGTAAATATAAATGGAAAAATTAGCCACTATAATATCATTCCTAAAAGAAACGGTAAGAGGAGACAGACTGAAATTGATTCCAGAAAGCAAATTAAATCCACTCAAATAAATAAAGATGCTTAGAGAAGACTACGTAGGGAAGTATAAAATACAATGTTAATTTATTTTAGGTTTGCAATTGCTGTTTTTCCCTACATGAATAAAAGATAGACGACTACATAAAATAATTATAAATTTTTGTTGATAAGCACATTACGTGTATAAAGGGGATTTGTGACAGGCTACTACATAAAATGATAATTACAGTAGTACCTCAGTTTCCAAAGGCTTTTGTTTGAAACAATTTGATTCACAAAATGTTTGGCAGAATTTTTGGTTTTGTTTGTGAACTCTGCACAACTTCTGAGGGAAGAACACAACCCTGGCCATCTTCCCTGCATGAGCGCAAACATGGCCATCTTTTCCAGGGTCATTGAACAGATTAAATCCATGAACCAATGTGCCATTGTATAAGTCATGACTGATGGACACACTGTCCATGAAAATGCAATTTGTGACAATAATGACATGAAGGGGAGCATCACAATACAGGATCAAAGATCTGAACATCTTTAAAACTAATCTGAACGAGGTTGTTACAAATTACAGTGTTAGTTATAATATCCATGGCAACCACTAAAAAATAATAATGTATAGCAAAAATAAATGAAAAACAAAGGAAGTATCTGTGTAACATATAAGAATATAAAGGATTAAACACTAAAGCTGCTGGAAAATAAAAGAGGTAGAACTCTCAAAAACATAGGTTTGGCCAAAAACATAGGTTCAGGATCAAAACCCTGACTGCATGGGAAACATCACAAAGAATCAGCAGCTGGGATCTCATCTCATTAAAAAGCTTTTCTGTAGCAAAAGAAATCACCAACAGCATGAAAAGGCATCCCACAGAGTGGGAAAAAACATTTACCAGTTGTTTCTTAGACAAAAAATTAACATCTAGAACATATAAAGAATTGAAAAAAATCAGATCTTCTAAATTTAAAGATTCAATCAAAAAATGAGGATCTGACATGAATGCACACTTCTCAGATGAAGTAGAAACAGCAAAGGAATATATGAAAAAATTTTCTACATCATTGGTCTTTTGAGAGATGCAAATTAAAACAATGCCCCAGAAAGAATGGTTGTCATCAAGAAATCAACCAATGAGAAATGCTGGTAGGGCTGTGGGAAAAAAGCAACCCTTCTCCATTGTTGGTGGAAGAGCAGACTGGTGCAACCACTGTGGAAATCCATGTGGCGATTCCTCAGAAAAGTAGGGCTAAAGTTCTCATTTGATCTAGCTATTCCCCTTCTGGGTATTATCCCAAAAGAATTAAGAGCATCATACCATAGATATATGCACACTTATGTTTACATTGGCACAGTTGATAATAGCTAATCTTGGAAACTATCCAAATCTCATCAATGGATGAACGGATAAAAAGGATTTTTTAAAAAATATACAGTAGAGCACTACTCAGCTATAAAGAAGGACAAAATCATATTCTTTGTACTGAAATAGATTGATCTTGAAACTATATACTTGATTGAAATAAATTGGTATGAGGAATTGGTGTGAGAAACTGGAAGTGAAAATAAAACCCCAAGGGCCAGGAAGATAGCTCAGTGGAACAACTGCTTGCCTGGCAAGCACAAGGTCCTGAGTTCGATCCCTGGTACTGCAAAAAAAAAAAAAAAAAAAAAAAAAAAGAAAAGAAAGAAACGCCCAAATATATCATAGATATTGGGAAATAGGAAGAAGTTTCTCAAAAGGAAAGGGAAACTAGGGATGGGGAAGGGGGAAAGGAAGAAAGGGAAATGAAAAAAAAAAAGAAGGATAAAATGGAAAATACTTTATAGGAGGAGAAAAGGGGGTTGAAGGAAGGCGAGAAATAGCAAAGAGAGGAATGAAGATATAGCATGTACAGCTACAAATTCCCTACCATGAATGTAATCATTAGGTGTATATATAAAAGTTATCAATAAATAATAATAATAACAACAATAAAGAGGAAAATAGGATGAAAGTGAAAGGATAAAAGAAGAAAATATTCCAGAACAAAGCAACCGAAGGAGAAATGGAGTAGCTACACATACTCAGAAGATAGACTTGAAGGCAAAAATCATTGTAAGGACAAAAAGATTACATTGTGCTGAAAGGATCAAGCCGGTAAGGCGAGTATAATACTTATTAATAATATAATTCAAACAACAGATCCCAAGATTATATGAAACAAAAAACTGACAGCAAGGAGAAACAAACACCTTAACAAACTAGGAATGAGAGAACTTCCTACATCAGAAGGTACATATGAAAACCCACAGCTAATGTCATAGTCCATGATGAAAAAAGTGAAAGCCTATCCTTAAGCTCAATAAGAATGTAAGAATGTTCTCAGGACTTCCTCTTAATGGGATACTGGAAAGTGTAGCTGGGAAAATTAGGCAAGAAAAAGAAATAAAGTTTTTAAAGGAGGACATGAATTTCTCTGTTCAGAGCTTACATGGTCATATTACAAAGAAACTCTGAAAGAATCCATGTATAAAGTAAAACTATTAGACCTAATTAAAGAAGAAGCTCAGCAAAGTGCATGATCTGTGATCAAGATGCAACCATCAGCTGTATTTTTATATTCTAGCAGTGAATAGTCTGAAGATGAAACTGAGAAAACAATTTCACTTCTATTAGTGTAAAGAGAATAAAATACTTAGGAATAACTTTAAGGAAACGCTATTCCTTTGCACTAAAACTCAAAAAACAACAGTGAAAGAAATTAAGGAAGTAATGCGTATTGCCTTATTCTATTTGATATAAGAAAATAGAAGTTGGGTAGGTAGTGAGCAACAGAAATTCATTTCGCAACAGTTCTGGAGGTTGAGAAATCACAAGTCAAGGAAAACTTAGTATCTAGTGAGGGCCCTTTTCTGGTATTTGTGTCTTTTTGGTGTGTCCTAATATATAGTTCTCTGGAGATTTTATGAAGATTCTAGTTCCAACCATGAGGGTTTCCCCCTTCATGTGGTAATCTCTTCACAAAGGACCCACCACCAAATGTTATCATTTTGGAAATCATGATTTCAAGAAATGAATGGGTTGGGGTGGGGTGGGGCATAAATATTCAGATTGTAGAACCTGCCAGAATCCAGGTGATCTTTTTTACAGAAATGGTCAAGCTGATCTTAAACTCATGTGATTGTAAGTGACACCAAAGAGCCACAACAGTCTTGGAGGAAAAATAATAAAGTTAGAGGACTCATACTTCCTGGTCTCAAAACTTACTACAAAATAATGGGCATCAAATGTGGTACAGTCCTAAAGTTAGCCCTGTAGATTAATGGGATGGAACTGAGAGTCCAGAAGGAAACTCATATATCTTGGACCCATTCATTTTTTTTTTTTAAAAGAGTGTCAAGACCATTCAGTGTAGACAAGAAATTTTAAATTAAACAAAGTGTTGAGGGCTAGCCAGATAGCTCAGTGTACTAAAGCTCCTGCTTAGGCAGAGCACAGCGGCTGGGGTTAGATCTCTGGTGTGCTGAGCCAGCCCTGACCCCAAGGTGCACTGAGACAGTGATTGAGACTGGGCATGTGGTGCATGCCTGTAATCCCAGCACTTGGGAGGTTGAAAACAAGAAAATCACTTTGAGTCTGACCTACATAGTGACGCCCTGTAGACTCTGCAGACCCTGTACTAAATCCATAAAATAATAAAATAAACAAAATGCTGAGATAACTGGACATGCACAACCAAAAGAATTAATTTGACCCCCACCTCATACCATTTATAAAATCACTTAACATGGATCAAAGACTTTCATGTTGAGCTAAAACTATAGTTCTTGGAATATTGACATATATCCTCATGGCCTTAAATTAGGCAATGATCACTTACCTGTGGCTCCGGAAGTACAAATCATAAAAGACAAAAAGTAAATTAGACTTCATTAAGATATAAAAGTTTGCTTCACCAAAGGACATTATTAATAAAATGAACAGAAACTACATGATGAGACACAATATTGACAAATTCTATTGGATACGGATATAGTATCCAGACTATAGAAAGAACTTCTAAACTGAATAGGAAAAAGTCAAGAAAATGGACAAAGGACTGAAATCCATTTCTCCAGAAAAGATATTTAAAAAGCCAAGAAGTACATGAAAGAAGGTTCAATATTATTAGTCATTAAGTTAATACCAATCAAAACCAAAGTGAGATGTTACTTCACACCTACTAGGATGGCTAACATTAAAAAAAAAATGAGAATAAAACTCGGTGAGTGGAATGATCAGAACTTTCATACATTGTTAGTGGGGAGGTAGGATGGTGTAGCCATCTGTGGAAAGTGGCTGGCAGCTCCCCAAAAGTTAAAAATAGGATTACCATATGCTCCAGCGATTCCACTCCTAGGTATATTCTCAAGATCATTGGAAACATCTGTTCAGACAAAATCTTGTACACAAGGGCTTGTAGCAGCATTATTCATAATGATCCCAACATGGAAACAACACAAATGTCCATCAACTGCAAAACGGATAAACCAGATATAGAAGGTCCAGGTAATAGATTATTCAGCCATAAAATTAATAAAATATTGATCCAAGCTACATCATGAATGAACTTTAAAAATATCATTCTGTGTGTGAAAAGCCAGATAGGAAAGACCATATGTTGCATGATTCCATTTATATATAATATTTAGAAAAGTCAAATCCATAGAGACAGAGAGATTATGGTTGCCAGGGGCTGAGAGTACTAGGGAATAAGAAGTGACTGCTTAATGGGTATGGGATTTCTTTTTGGAATAATGAAAATGCCCTGGAATTAGTGGTGATGCATCTTGAAAATATTAAAACCCACAGAATTGAAAATGTTTAAAAATGTTACATTCACTGTTACGTTAATTTTTATCCCAAAGTATTTACATATTTTCTGATCGATATGCACAACGCCCCTGTTGTCTGGCAACAGTGTAGTAAGAGCTTAGTAGGACACAAGTGTACCTAGAACAGCACTTACCTATTAGGGATGCTTTTGGCTACATGTAAGAGAAACCAAACCAACAGAGTCATAGGCATGTCTGCTACTTACATAACAAGGGATATGAAGGTGGTAGTTTTAGGGTTGACCTGAAAGCATGACACTGTCATTGTTAAGGTTTGTGTCTGGTTGTTCCCCCAAAGCCTCGCTCAGTCATGGGGCAGACTTCTAGAGTTTTGATTAACTCATGATCCACTCCGATTATGGGTGTGAGTGCTGCTGGGATTATGGGTGTGAGTACCACATCCAGCCTGGGGCACATAGGCTGAGTGCAACTAGCTCTCTACAGCCATAGTTGTTCCTACTCCTTCCCTTCGCTCTCTGCTCTTTGCCACCACCATGAAAGGCTGCCCTCTGCCGTGTGCCACTCTGCCTTGGAGCCAGCTCAGTATGGACTAAAACCTCCAGTAACCTTCAGCTAAATAAACCTTTCCTTCCCTAATTTTGAGTGTCTGGTATTTGTCCCAGCAACAAGAGAGGAGTAACCGAGACAGTCACTAATTAGCAACACAGCTTTTAAAAATATAGTGTCTGTATTTGAGGCAAGAAGGAAGAGACCACTTGCTCAGCCTGTTTTGGTGCATGTCCCTTCTAGGGAAGTGAAGTTTCTCAGAAATCTCCTCCAGTACACACTGACTAATAGTTGGGAAGAGGCCACATTTAATAGCAGGAAAAATGTGAGCAAGTAGCTCCTTTGTTATCACTTACTATGGAACCACAGCACAGAAAAGAGATTGAATTACACTCTCAAGACATCTGCCAAGGACAACAAATATTCTCTAGGATAAAGAAAGTAGATTTCCTCTTGAATGTTATCTCTGATTGATTAGTAATGTCTGCCTGAAACATTGTGTTCAGAAAGAAGCCAATACTTGATTCATTATAAGTGATTATTGATGAATGGATGGGGGGGCAGCAGTATATATGATGTGTATTTATCATCTTTGTTACAGGAATATTGTCCCAGACAAGAGTTTCTTTTTTCATTTTTTATTTTAGGGAAGGGTCTACAGGGTGTTCAGGGTCTCACTGCTAGATCGGACTCATAGTGATCTGCCTGTTTACAGCCCCCCAAGAGCTAGGATTACAGGCGTGCACCACCACCCCCAGGCTCAATTGCTGTCTCAGCGTGCCCTGGGGGTGGAGGTGGGGCTGGCACTGCAGGCCCAGGGATTGAACCCCAGCCCCTGTGCCTGCTTGCAGGCGTTCTAATCTGCTGAGCTATTTGGTCAGCCCTTAGGGGTTTCAAACAGTGAAGTCTGTTAAGCATGAAGGTATTCTCGTAGTGGAAGTCTTTGTGAAGCTACTAATTTGTCCTGCATCAGAAAATGACTCATATGTAGTTGGTAAGTCCTGATTTCTCCTCTTGGCGCTGTGATTTTCTTTTTCGGCAGAGTCGAAGGATGTGATCATCTGTGAAGCACCTCTTCAAGCGCCTCTCAAATTTGGAACCTGAGGACCAGCGTACGAGTTTTTGGTCCCTTTCCACCTTTATTGGATGGGTGACCTGGAGGTAGTAAGTTAGTCCATTTTAAGAGACAGAAAGTTGAGGATTCAATAGAACAATTCCTTCCTGAAAAGTGAAGTTGTAAAAATTAAATGAGTGTGAAAACACCTTGGAAAGCTATAGAATTTAATTCAAATCTAAAGCAGTATCATTCTGCTTTGAAAAATAATGAAACATACCTCATATCCATGGTTTAACAATTGATATAATAAATTGAATAAATTCTCCTTATACAAAATGTATACGGATATGTAAGTTCATGCAATTGAAGTTGATTGTCACTGGCATCCTTCTAACCACCCTCACCTCCAGATGTCATCACTTGTCACCTTTGACACGGGCTTTTTCCAACCTTTGAGCACCGACATGTAGACCTGTGCATACACAAACACCCTCTGAGCTCTAGGCTGTAGGAAACACCATTTTCTCCCTAAAATGTAAATTTGAGTTCAAGGCATCAGATGGGGGGCAATCCACTCTCAGCTGTAATGGGGCTCTTTCCTTCTCTCTGCCCTTTCCTTACCAGGTAGCCCAAAATTTTGTCCCCAGGTTCATAGTCTAAAGGGCAGGCCCCAGCCTGTGGGAGTGGTTGACCCTTTAGGCAGTGGGGCCTAGTAAGGAAAAGTTAGTCCCTGGGGACATAGCCTTATCAGGGCTGTGGAGACCTCACTCCCCACCCCTGCTTCCCTGGCTGCCATGGTGGGTACAGGTTTCACCAGCCACACATGTACATCCGCCATGGTGTATGGCCTTACCAAGGCCCAGTGGTAGCAGGGCCAAGGGACCACAGACTGAATCATGAGGCCAAATAAACCTTTCTTTCTGATAAGTGGATTATCTTAGGTATTCTGTCATGCCCACTAGGGTTCTGTAGAGTTTCAGCAGTATCTGGCAACCAGAGCATTTGAGAAAGGCATTCTTGCATGTAGACCACTGTTCACACCCTCATGGCCTCTGAAGGCTGTCAGAGATGATGCTGGGTGTCTCCATCCTCAAGGTCCAGCTTCTTTAGGGACGTCAAGAACTCCTACCCCGTGAGGCCTCTAGTCCCTTGGCCCGCTGGCACACCCCATAGCATCCCACTCATTCCCTGTCCATTCTCCAGTCTCAGGTTTTTCTCTCCTGAAGGCAGCTGCTTTTCACTTTGCCCTTTGAGCATGTCCCTCCACCCCTTCGCTTGTTTGATTCCTCCAGATCTTCCATGCTCGGTACTTTGGGAACCCACTGTTGGCCTTTGTCTCCAGGGCAGGATGGAGGGGAGAGCCAAGATGACAGATCTGTGTCTTCTAGTGTACCCTGGATGTCGATACATGTACGTTAAATTACTTTACATAAATCCAATCATTGTACTCTGTAGGTAGTTTGCTGCAACTTGTTTTTCCTTAAAATCTATGTCAGATTTATGGCAGTAGATCTATAAAAGTGAAAGAGAGAAGAAAGCACATTTCTAGCTATGCAGCAAGAACACATTTTCCTTTGAGGTTATTAATGTATAACTTACATTTAAAAAAAAGAAACCTTAGTGGTAAAAAGAAAAAGAAAAACATAGTCAGAAAAGGTAAACTGTAGCAACAGGGACATTTACACTTTTTGCATATCAGTTTGGCAAGAATTAAAAAATATCAAGGACCATTTTCCTCTCCCTTATTCACCCCAGTCTTTTCTCTTTTACTTGGCCAGGATAGGATAAGCCATGCTGCGGCACACTCAGGTCCTCAGCGTCAGGGCCGCTGACAGCAACTGTACAGTTCTCGTCCACATTTCCTGTGTGAACGGAGACTGCCGGCTCCACACGGTCTTCCCCACAAGTTCCTGGCTCACAGCACTTGCACTGCGTAGAGCAATGGTGGGTGAACCAGTGGACGAGAGTGCCTTGTTTTTCTTTTAAGACAAAAGACCGTGATGCATGACTTGTTTTATCTAAACTAAAGCTTCAGTATTCAGGCTTAATTGCTGTTGGTGCTTGTGGTAAGTAAGTGGGCTTGGGGTTGCAGTTTGGGCCCACGTCTTGGGTAGCTTTTCCAGGGCCGGCCAGGTAGCTCAGCGGACTAAAGTGCCTGCTTTGGCAGAGAGCAGCGGCGGGGGTTCGATCTCTGGCGTGCTGTGCCAGCCCAAGTTTAGAGGCTGCTCCTCTGCCCTTCCCACTGCCAAGCACATTTTCCTAGAGAACGGAGTAACCCTGATGTGCTTCTCTAGGGAAGTCTCTACCTAACAGAAGCGACGCTAGGTCTGAGTCCCACTGGGGCTTTCCCTTGTCCTGGCCTATCGGCATCCTTTATTCCTGTCCTGTGCACCCCAGCAAGCTGCCGAGAAGCATGTAAGGCTCACAGAGCTTTTGCTGCTCAGAGAGGTCAACAAAGAGTAACAGGAGCTAGGTGGCTGGAGGAGAAAACCATCAGGCGCTCTCTCTCTCTCTCTCTCTCTCTCTCTCTCTCTCTCTCTCTCTCTCTTTCTCTCTCTCTCTCTCTCTCTCATCCATGCAGAAATGACCTATTACACTTTGCACTTTTGCAAGGGGGAATATTTAATGTATGAAAAAAGTACAGGAAATCTGTCCACACACTAAAGACCAAAGAATCTAGCTGGGGGCCTGGATCCCACGGTAGTGTCCCGCATGGGTCCAGCTGAAGACCAAGAGCCCGTAACAATGCCTTCCACTAGTCCTGCTGGAGGCCTAGAGCCCATGACCATGTCTCATGCAGGCCTGCTTCATGGATCTGCACTGGGAAGGCCCAAAGGTCAGTTGTGTAAGCTGGACAATCTGTACCAATGGGATGAAGGATCTGTGGAGCAGGCTGAGGGATCTGCACTGGAGCCAGGAATCAATGCTAAAAGAAGAATGAGAGCTCCCCCCAAAAGCACCACAACCATTATTAGCAACAGTGAGGTCCAGAGCTTTTCTGATAAGAAAAGCTGAGTTCCCATCAGGAAAGCCAAAGTGACAAGCTTCTCCAGGAGACTAAGCTGTGCACCATCTCCGTTCTAGAGCCAGAAGGACCAGGGTTCTCCCAAAGTGAACTGAAGCCATTTTCGGTCACAAGGTCCCAAGCTCCTTTGACAATGAGAGCAGCCAAGCTCATCAGGAAAGCCAGCATGACAAGCTCCTCCAAGGGGACTAACAGCTTCTATCAGTCCCCAACAGCTTTTCTTCCTCTCCGGTTCTGCCTCTTATGCTGCTGGCAAATCCTCAGGTGGGTCTCCCACACCCGGCACCATGCTGGTTCATTTCAGCTGGGTATTGCAAGTTGACCACCAGTTGGCAATCCACCACCCTATCCCTCTTTGCTTTGTTTGTGCTGAAGTTCTTTAGAAAGGGCTTCCCTCCCTTTAAGGAACAAGATTTAGCAGTTATGGAAGACTTGGCCACTCTTCGTTAGAAGATAGGAATAATTCTTCTGTCCCTTGCCTCGTGACTTTGCTCTAGTTATATCCCCTCTCTCCCTGGATCTCAGTTATCACCCCCAAGAGAAGGGACCTCAGGGTCTCCAAGACCCCTCTAAGTTCTACAGGACTTACGTCTATAAGCTTTCTTCCAAAGGAAGTTGGAATAGACTTCACCAGCAAGGCTCATCCTATATAGAAACACTGCCTGCTGTTCTTGTGGTACAGACTCCTCTAGTGGCAGAGATACCTGGAAGTTTTCCTGCCTTCTACCTCTGAGCTTCTCAGCTCCCCTGGGATTCTGCAACAGGCAAACAAGTGACCCACAATTGAGATTCTAATGATTCCTTCTATTATCATAAAATCATCACCTGCTTTAATTTTTAGTGCCTTATTGCCTACATTTCCTCTCTAGACTGTAAGCTTCTTATGAACAGGGGACAGTTTTTATCTCGCTGGAATTTATATCTCCAGCCCTGGAATACAGTAAGAACTTAACAAACAGTTACCAAATGGGTAGGGCTGTAAATGACGGCAAATGAAGTCATTGGGCAGTCACTATGCGCAGGGGTATAGTTCAAAGTTGAAGACCATATTGGCCCTTGGGAGGATGTCTCACTGTGGAGAGTGGAGGACTCATTTACATGAGGAGCTCAGGACCTCCTGGGAGGGATGGTCCCTGAGATTCAGAGTGTCTCCTAGGAAGCCTCCAGCAAAATTCTTCAGAAAGAAGACAAGGGTCTTCCTAGAACTCCATGGTGGTGGCGGTCAGTGGGAGGAGGGTAGCCCTTGCCTGGTAGTCAGGCTCATCCCAAGGGCTCATGAACCTTTTCAGGGATAGCAGGACTGTTCTGCAAGGTGGGTGTCTAGGGACAGGGCCCTGGCTTGGGTTGTGTGGAGAGTACACAATGGTAGACACCAGAGTGAATCAGTGAATGGAAAGAGCAAAGATGAGGCCCATGATGAGGCAGCCTGAGATCTGGGCAAGGACCCTGCCTCTAGGAGCAGACTGTGGCATGCCTTCTGAGCAGCAGCAGCAGCTCTGTACACCACCACAGGCACCCCACCTCTTGTTCTTCACTGGGCAGTTGGAGGCAGGACTACAAGTTTCACTTCGTCTAAAGGCAAAGGAATGGGTGGGAGTTGAAAGAAGCCCTGAACGTAGAAATCTGCCTAATATAACAGGAAAAAGAAAAGATGTGAGGCTGCATTGCATGCTAAATTGGAGAAGCTTATGATTATGAAAGTGTATACAGCCCCTCCTACTAACCCACCACATGGCAAAAACAGTTAAAAATAGGTGATAATCCCTTGCTCCCCCTCCCACTTGGAAAAGATCTCATTACTTTCCATTACCTATCTTTTATTTGCTTTTTATTTATATCTTGGCATTTCTTTTTTTGTTCACTTATTTATTTATTATTTGGGGGGCTTCTAATATAAAAGAAATCATTACTTAAGCTTGAGTCTCTGATTTGGGGCTGTGACACTCTCTATGTGCTACTCGCATGTGTCTCTAAGTTCCCTGGACTTGGTGTGAACCAGGAAAGGCTAGGTCACTTGATTGGCCATCCCTGTAGGTGGATCTGTACCGGTAGTTGGATATTAGACCTGAAATGACCTTCTCCCATGAGTCCTTGTGGCCTGGTACCTGGGTGAAACCAAGGGCAACTCCTTTAGTGACATCCTTACTGTTCAAGGTGGTGCAGCCACTTCATGCAGAATCCTTGAGGAAAGTTGGTAGCAACTTCACCCCTAAACTTTGCCTCACCCCAGCTTAGTAAAGTCATTGGGAAAGAGGTTCATACTTCTCTGATGACCCAAGAGGTTCCCTTCATCCAGGCACAGGTTTGGGGCTACGTGGACTAATGAAAGGACCACGTATCCTTTGCGTGCTCAGCTGGGGTTTGGGTATGGGTGAGGAGCCAGGAGATGGAGAAGATGGTTTGGCTCAAGAACTCAGATGGAAGCTTCTGGAGGCTGGTGTTCAGAATGCCCGCTGAGGGGCACACTGCTCGGGCCGCCATCAGCTCAACAGGAGAGTGGTCTTAGGTGGGTGAACATAACTACATCTGGTCTCTCTCAGGGGAACCAACGACCAAGTCTTACAGGGCTGTCCTCAGACCTAGGTGAGGTGCCACACACACTGTCTGTAGCGCATGAGCACTTAGTGAAGACTAGACTGTGCTAGTGTCGTTGCTGGGTGGAGCCATGGAATGGCAGAGGTGACTGTAATGATGCTTTCTGGGGAAGACTGACATTAGCCTGTGGGAGAAGGTGGTAAGACTCTAGGACCTCATTCTGTAGGTAGGTCTCACTCCATTCCTGCCTAAAGGTGCCACAGAGAGCTTCCGAGTTGTCCTTCCAGTTTATCTCCCTGAGGCTGGGGTCAGCTGCTCTGTCCCTCTTTCCTTTAAGGGTTCTTTGCTCCTCAGTGGCAGAGAACATCGCAAAGCCTTTTGTTCAAACAGGAAATGGTTAATATTTTTTAAAAGGTCACACAAACTAAGTCTTGACTCCAGTGAAGCCTTTTCTTTTTTATGTCGGAAAACTTCGGTTATTAATTAAGCAGTGTTTGAGTTCACCAAAGAGGCCAATAATTGAGAGACTTGCTTTTGAAATATAGGACAAAGGCAAGCGAAGCAAATTTGTCTTCACAGTAACAACTTGAAATTTAAAGTCACTATCTCTGCCATCTGCTACACTTCCTATCTTAAACTTTAATCCTTATTCTCTCTTGTACCTTCTAATTACTCTTAGGTAAAACCATTTTCTTAATCTAACACTAAATGTACATTTGATAAATGCAAACCTTTGCCAGCCATGTGGTCACAGAGAAACTCTGGAAAGTCTGGATTACGACAGAGCTCAAATGTATTGGTCAGATATTGGTGTGATAGTGCTGAGGAACAAACAATATCAAAAATTGCAGCAACAATAGGCACCTTTATCACCCATGGGATTCTGTGTTGGCTGGGAAGGCTGTGATTCAGTTTGTGGTCTGGGTTAGATCTCCTGGTGAATCTCACTCTTGGATTGGGGCATCCTCTTCTTGTGGAGGGTGTCAGAATCTCAAGGTGGGGGCAAGGAGAAGCGAGAAAGCGATTCTTGTGAAGGCCTCGCCTCAGAGCTGGTACATTGGCACTCCTACCCTTATTATTTGGCCAGAACAAGTCTCCTGGCTAAGTCTGATGCTCCATCGCTGGTGAACAGTGATAATGCAATCTACCTCACTCAGCTGGACTGGGAGCTCAGGAGGGTGGCTGCGAGGTGCTGCCGCAGTTTAATGCTGAGAAAAAGACGGGAACTGGGGCTGCCTGATCCGGTCTACTTCTCCCAGTGGACAGCAAAACCACATCCCTTCTCCTACCTTTATAACTTGTATAAGTGGAATCTAGTGAAATGACTGACATCTGGTAAAACATATAGGAACCAGTCTGTTAAAACAGATCATATATGAGAAAGAGCCAGACTCACAACCTTTGAAGGTTCTATGCAACCAGCTACTAGAAGACCAGGTCAGTGCCATCCACATCTTCGACTTCTCATATTTACTCACATACTTTACAAGCATCCATTTATATGTCACTGTAGCAAAGAAAGGACAGGTCCTTTTAGACATTCTTCAAGGGCGAATGTCTTCAGAAGCTGCCCCAGAAGGTGGCCTGAGAAAGCATCTCACTAACTGGTCTAGGTGGAGGTTGAATTCAAAATCAGTGCAATAAATATTTCTTGGAACACTAACTCTAGAACACAGGGTATTAAGGCCTAAGATAGACACCTAAATGGACAGACAGATCTCTTCCATGAAGTTGCATTTGGTGGGGCTGCAGTCTACCCCCCAGCCCAGACTAGTGACCAGAGTGTGTCACATTCCAGTAAGTGCAAGAACCCTCTGGGAAGGGGGCAGTGAAGCCCGGATGGGAGGAGGCCAGGCCGATCAGGCGACTCCAAGCAGAAGCCTGCGAGAAGGCCTGGGGAGCTTTGAAGCTATCTGGGGCACAGTGTCTCCGAGAAGAGCAGGTTAGTTAGCAGGGCTTGGACAGAGTCCAGCCCTACTGGAGGAACAGCAGAGTGCTCAGTGGCCAGATCAGTGGTAGCAGAGAAGGAAACAAGACCACCACCCCAGTCCAGGAACCCTGATCTTGGGCTCCCAGACTCACTGGTTGAGCCACCAAACCTGATGGACGTGCCCATCCCCGAGCCCTCACTTCCTGGACACAAACACGCTGGGTATGCAGACAGCTTTCTAGACTGGGGCGCGGGTGGCTGCAGCTCCTGGTCAGTGTGCCAGAGGGTCCAGAGAGGCGAGCGGAGCAGCAGCTCGGCTCTGCCTGCTCTGCCTGGTTCGCTGCAGAAGGCCAGCTGTGCTACGGGAGGAGACCACTGAAAATCCAGCCCAATGGGCCAAACTCTGAGTCAGCGCTTTTCTGGAGCTCAGCGACTCTGCTCTGCCCTCCTCCTTCTCCCAGGAAGTTCCTTCTGGAGCTGCTATAGCCCTCACTGTCCCTCTGTGTCCAAGCTGCCTCTTAGCAAGCCCTGGCGTGGCTCCTGACCTTGCTGACGGGCCCTGGGGACTGGAGCAAGGGGCTGGCCATAGTCCACTAGCATGGGCACAGCTGCTGACGGGTCATTGCGAGGAAAGGGGTGAAGCCTTTTCGGAGGCTTTTGCATATGGATGTGGGGGGGGGAGGCGCTCCTTGGCTTCAGGAACATCCCTGGGGGCTAGAGGAAAGAGCCACCTTGTGGAGTGGTTGTAAAATCCACGCATTCTCAGTATCCTCCAGGACCAGCTGATGGGTGCTCCACTGTGGCTCACACGGGGTTAACTCCTTCGCTGGTACAAAAGCTAGAAGCAGCTCCGCCTTATTTCTCACTGCCCTGTTTCACAGTTTTCCTAAGTTGCTCATTTTTGAAGAAGTAATGCTTCGTCTTTTTGGAGAGATGAAGTTGTTTCCAGCTCATTGTGTTTACCCAAATCCCTACCACCAAGGGTTTTGTCAGGGAAGCCTGCTCTCTGTGGCTTCGAGGTATAATTAGTGCCCATTATATTCGAACAACTGACCAATCAGAGGAGGTTCCCAAGGGGACCAGAGCTGGGAGAGAGACTAACTTTCCTGGAGGTGGCAATTCTCACCAACTCGGCCGCAGATAAGCCGCAAAAGGAAAGAGGCTGCACCCTGGAAATGACTATGATGTTTACGGACACTGCCAAGGAGGAGACCCCAGTACGCCACTAGCAAACCCATGCACCCCACAATTCAGAAAACAGAAAAGTCCGAGGAAGACATAGGGCCAGGCTCCTAGCAGCTCTGCTGTTGCCACTGCGTGAAAGCAGCTGTTGTCCCTCCTAAAGGGCAGCAGAAGCAGCGTTGCTGGGCAGCTGGTGAGTCCCAGCCCATCCCTTTCTGCTGTCCCTTCTTCAAGAATCACAACAGGCCCACCTACATCAGTCATAAGGTAATTTAAAATGCGATTGCGTATTCGTAGTGGGCTGTCTCATTGATGGTAAGATTCCCACCTCTAAACAGCATTGTACTAAGCATCTGTTTTCCTTTTATGTAGGTAATAGATTTAAATCCTCATAGCAGTCCGGCCCAGCTGGATAAAGAGTGAAAGAATCAGTATACTCATTGGACAGAAGGGAAAACTAAGGTACACAGAGATGCAATGAGTCAAGCCAAGAATAAGAAGCCAGATTTTGGGCTGGTGAGATAGCTCAGCAGTCTAAAGCGCCTGCTTAGGCAAGCTTAGGAAATCGCAAAGATTACAGTTGGCATCATATGCTGTGCCAGCCCCACCCCTGAGGGCGGGCTGAGCTCACCACACACACATACACACACACACACACACACACACACACACACACACACACACAGAAGCCAGATTTTTATGTTCTCATTAAAGGGTTATTTCTACTGAATCATGAGGATAATAAACACTGCCTCTTCCCTCTGGTGCACTGATTGTTTTGGTTAACTCAGCTTCCATTTGCACCACCATGAGTTGCAAACATCCAAACTAGCAGGAAAATGCCATCAGGTTTTATATTAAATTTTATGTAGATGTCTGGAACTAAAAGTTGACTCAAAGCATTTGTAGACTGTGCAAGAGAAGAAGAGCTGGACAGTAAAGTGGTCAAAACAGGTTTTATCTGGAAACTATTGCAGTAAGGGAAGAGAGATCTCAGTACAGAACTGGGAGCCATTCCAAACACAACAAGAAGTGGGGATTTGTAGCCAAGGAACAGGTTTAAGGACCGGGGTAGAGCAGAATCAGTGGATGGAAAACTACTGAGAGGATTCCTCAAAGGCAGGAGGGATGCTTGCCAAAGTGATCAAAGAGGATTATTGCTGACAGCAGACCAAGGTGATCAGATACCAGGGCAAGAGATTCTCTTGAAAATGACTTAGCAGAATTTTCTCTAAAACTCTGTTGCACAGGCCCTCCCCCCGGGGCGGGGGGGGGGTAGGGGCCAAGGTGAGTGCCTATCTCAGAAGAGGGCTTGGGAGAACCTGAGTACAATCCAGCCCCAGACAGCCTTTGACGGGATGACTCCTGACTTGGGGGACAGAAACCCAGGAGGGGTCATGTCAGACAAGGCCAACGTGCGAAGGACGTGGAGGCAGTAGGCCAGAAGTGAGGGCTCCCAGCTCCCAAAAGGTAGAGTCCACATCTCCTTCTTGATTCAGTAGTCACCTCCACATCTTAAGCCTCTAGGAACCTGGTCTATTGATGTCAGGGATCAGCGCTGTAAAAAGAGGTGGGCCTAGGAGAGCTCTCTGGGTAGGAAGAGTCTCATGGGGTTCATTGCCTTCAAACCAGACCTGTGTGCTGGAATATTACCGCAGAAAGCAGCACCAGCTGAAGACAGAGCCCTCGGCCTGGAAGCAAGCCTTCTTTCCTGATTTCATCTCTGTTAGTGGCTTTCCATTCACTTGAGAGAGGGGATTGGAAGCTGAGGTCTGCTCTTATATCTGCCCCTAAGTGGCTGGATTCCAGTTCCTCTGACTTTCGCTGTTTTCTCATCTATGGGGTGGGGAGGAGAGAAGGTGGACAGCAGGCCATGCATTGTCCCTCCCCACCCCTGCTGCTGGGGTGGGAGGGTGTCATCTTAAAGCGAAGAGCACACATGACACTTGCGAGACCCCTGGAGGAGCTCCATTTTGCTTTCACTAAAGATGGGGTCCAGTGGGTATCTGGTTAGGAAGGACTCTAACATTTTTAAATCCATAGCTGCTTTTGTTCCAATACATGTTATGGGTCTTGTTCTATTAAGACTGATCTGTATAAGAGAACACTTATGTCCCTTTAGTACAACATCTCCCTGTCTCTCAGTGCATGGGGCCCTTTCTTCTAGTACATCCACAGTGACTGATGTCCTTTTTACCATGAAGGCAGGAGCCTGGCAGTTCTGGGCCCAGGCATCCTCCAGCTCGGCTGCTTGTTGTTTAGGCAAGAAGTCTGTGCAGCTTCAACACTGTAGCTTGCCCCAACCCTCACAGCTAGTGACCCAGAAAACAAAAAAATAAAGGTGCACACAGAGCAACGTGGTGAGCACTTTCCTTATTGTTCTTCCTTCTCCTGAACACACTTGAGAAATGCAGGTCCAAAGAGAAGGTGCCCCCATCGCTGATGCCTTGCCAGCTCAAGGGGCATGATGGGGGCACGACAGGAGAGCACCCCCTCTTCTCCTCCCAAAACAAAGGGAGCACAAAGCTGGCCTCCTCCATGCCTGTTTTGCAGGCGGCCCCCCACCCACTCTGACAGACAATGTTGGATAAATAAATACGCCTGGCTGTGGGCCATGTGGGAATTCTGGAGAGGGAGGGTTACCATTGTTAATTCCAGGAATGCACGGGCACCAGCAAAAATTCATTTCCCAAACGCATGACTATTTTGAGAACCAAATCTCCTGAGCTGTAGCAATCAAACTGGGGGCTTTTCAAGTCTTTCTCTACAATAGAAACCTGTTCTGCCTTCAGCTGTGCTTTCCCTAGAAAAATTCAATGAGAGAGAGAGAGGGGCCATTAGAATTTCCTCTTCCCGTCTTGGCTTTGGCACGACACACATTCCCGGCCAACTTTCCTGACTACATCTTAGTAAATTCTTCCTCACAATAGTTAGTGACAGGCCTGCCAGAAACAACAAACTCCGTCATCTATGTGCCTTATCAATAATTTAGACTCTTCCCCCCCATGAGAGCCTGTGTGTTTTGCAATAATGAAATATATGATTTTAAAAATAAATAATAGGCTGTTGTCAGCCCGATTGTAGCTGCAAGTTATGAATGTGATTGATTGATTGAACATTTGACTTCATCCGCTCGAGCTGGATCAAAGAGAGGCTCTTCCACCCGCCTAAGGCCACTAGCAATTTATTTAGAGACTGTGTTCGCATCCCAGCAGGTAGCAATATTGGACTGAGGTACACAGAAAATCAGCTCTTTGAGGTTTTTTCCAAGTCCAAGGGAAGCAACAAATGAGATTTTTTTTAGTTCATTAAATCATTAACCACTTAATCACTAAAAAAAAGACATTATAAGCATTTCCCTTAACTGGGACACCCAGGAAAAAGAAGGAATCCTGCTTCCCTGGGATGTGGTATTAGGCAGTAGCCCCTTTTTAAACAGTGTGACAGTCTGTAATTTTTTATTTATATGGCACTGTATTTTTTTTTTCTTCATCTTAACTAATCAGTGCGGCAACAGCCACCCTGACATCCAAAAGTGACAGGTGTCTGATTTGCAATGAGCTGTCTGTGCAGCAGTCCACGAGGGGGAAGGAAAAGACGAAAGTATGGAGGAGATGTTTGTAAGACAAATATTGCAACTGCCAGCCTGCTTGAACAGAAAAGAAAAACATAAAGAGAAAGAAAATGCAGTCTAGGCGAGGGCTGGAAGGCAGCTGGGAGCTGCAAGCCCCGAAGAGAACCGGAGTAGAACCCGTGCTTCATTGCAGTTGCCAACTGGCCCACTAGAAACTTCCCCTTCTCTCCCAAGAACGGTCTTGGGGTCCAGCGTGACCCTCTGTCCCCCACTCGGCAGCTTCCTGGAGCTAGGAAAGCCTTGCAGCGCAGGGGCCTCCCAGCAGGGAGCGGACCGTCTGGTATTCGGATGAGCTGGGCTAGTGAGGAGCCCCAGCCTGGTCCTAACCAGGGTGCTGGGAATAAAGGAGACAGGATGTGAGGCCTGAGGACATCCACCCACCGAGGGACAGCCCATCTTCACAAGCGCAGGTTACGGTCTTAGTTGTTCTGGCAGGGGACTGGAAGAAAGGGAGTGTGTCTTCCCTTTCTAGCTCCCCTCGTCCTGCGCTGTCTGACCTCAGGCAAGGCAATTTAATAATCATCCCCAACGCTTTTGACTTCATAGGGCCTTTCATCCCTGGATCTCAAAGCACTTCACAAATACCAATTCATTAACCTTCACAACCCACCCTGGGGGCCGGGGGTGGGCAAGTTTTCCCCACGGTGGAAGTGCTCAGCTAGAGGCACTGGGAATGTAGGCCTTCCTTCAAGGTCACCTGAAAGTTGATGGCGAAGCTCAGGAGCGAGATGCAGCGTGGCTGCACGCCCACTGGGTGCTGGCGATTGCCGGGGCCTCAGTTTACCCCCTTGTGTGCCATTGTGCTGAACCTGGACCTTCAAGTTCTCCTTGCATAGTGTGAAAGCGTCGCAAATGCAGAAAGGGCTTCGTGCTGCCTGTTCACAAACTACTGTCGCACGCCACAGCCCACGCACTGGCTCGCCGCTGAGAGCTGTGAGGTTGGCTAGCCCCATTTTACAAGGTAGAAAATGAGGGTGGTAGGGAATCTTCAAGATTTTACTAGCGGTCACCCAACTCACAAAGCAGTAGAGTTGGCCATCTATTTGTAATGTTCTACAAAAGCAATATTGAAAATGTGTAAATATTCATAGCCACTCTCGGAACACCACGCCAAGAAGACTGTTTCGAGGGATGGGCCTCTGGGCCTGGGATTAATACATCAACTGAGTCGATGAGCCGGATGCTGAGGCCACGCAGGTAGGAAGCCTGGCCTGTTCTCAGAGGAGAAGGGAGAAGGCTCCTGGGGCCAGAGAGCGGCTCCGCATAGGCAATGGAGGGAAGGTTAGGGAGATGCTTGGTGGGGGATAAGTGGCCCAACTGGCTGGAAAAGGAGTCCTGCTCAGGACACAAGGAGAGTGCTCTGTTTTCTTCCATAGTGTCCATCCGGCGAGTCCCGAAAGGGGTTCCTCGGAATGTGCGAAGGATCTTGGATAAGAGAGAGCAATTTGCCTCTTGTTGTCAGGATTGTAGTCACAATCCATTTTCAGTGTGCAGCTGTGGCTTCAGCAGCGAGGCTGTCCGGAAGCCTCATCCTTGGGTCTCCCTGGGAAACACGTGCTCCCTAGGTCGCGGCAACAGTCCCCAGACATCCAGCTTTGGTTCAGAACATAGCTGTGCCCACTTCTCACAGAGTGCAGGGACTTATAATGACAAAAACCTGTTTAAAGCTCAGCCGACTTCTTTTTGTTTTTCTGAATATACCGAGCCTGAGCTGCTGCAGAGACTCAAGGCTGACACGTTCCCAAACAGCACCTGGCTCATTCTCCCTTCGAGGTCCTCGCTCCCAGGTCCTCCCTCCCAGATCTTCTCAGCTGCACTCAATTCCGGCTCCCTTTCCATTTGTAGAGACAAAAGAAAAGAATTTTATAACCACTGGCCTCTGTCTAGAAACACAAAAGAAAACAAAGCAAGGCAAACAATAGAGAAAAGTGAACAACAAAAGAACAAACTCAAATGAAACTGCTTAACGATCCTGATCCCACAGTGCAGACCCCCACAGGTTAATACTTTGGCTTCTGTTATTTCTCTTCCTAACTGCTTAGTTTAGGGTCCAAATTCTTCAGTAAAATGAAGAGTTAGTGAAAGAATTCTAAAGCCTCTATCCAATGGAAATTAACTGGCAATCAATCTATCTATCTATCTATCTATCTATCTATATAAAATCTTTAAAAAGTGCATCTGGTTTAACTCAGTAACAGACCCTAAGACTCTATCCAAAGAGAATGACTTATTTTGGGGGTCCACAGAAGCAGAGCTTGAGATAGTTTCAAATAAATTCTGTCCATGGTGAGCTAACTCCAGGGCAAGACCATCGTGGTGGAGCAAAGATATTTAGCTCATGGTGGCTACGAAGCCGAAGGAGGTACACTGACAGAGAGGAGGGAAGAGTGTGAGCAGTTCCTTGGAGAGGCATCCCAGGAAGATAGCAAAGGAGTGGAGAAGGTGGGAAGCAAGCTGAAGGGAAAACCAATAGGATGGGCATGCCGAGGAGGTGGGCGCCATGAGTAACTGGGACTCAGTCCCCCAAGGATCATCAGACAGACTGTGCAGAACACACTTTTACAATTGTCACCCCGAGGTGAAGGACCCTGGGATGTTTGTCCACCAACTCGCCCACCTAGTGAACGAGAATCGCTTGAGGACACTGTGACTGAGACTGAGCAAGCTTCCCCAGCCAGAGAGAAGCGCTTGCAGGTGATGCAGACAGACACCTGGGAAAGGCTGAGGGTAAGTAGCTGTGATGGTAACACCTTCTATAGCTCAAATCCCAATATGGAAAAGCAGACACAACAGAAATGCATTGTCATGTATTTGAGGGGTTTTACATGACCTCTGGTATGTCTGCCTGATGCCATATTCTTTAATGCCATTTTGTTGAGCAGCATGGACTGCCAGGCTCTGCGCTAAGGTCTGAGGGGCTGGGAGGAGTATGGACTCAGTTGTTAATGTGGGTTTCTGCAGGCCTGGGTTGTACCTTAATACTCTGGCATCAAGACTGAACATGTGGTCTTTTTTATTTTATTTTATTTTTTCAAAGTTTTATTGATAAACATAGCAATGAGACAGTTTCAAATCTAATCGGAAGTACAGTTTCAACAA
>NW_004524618.1:13971759-13992729 GCF_000260255.1 Octodon degus | reverse complement strand
GGGGGGCAGCCCGAGGGGGTGGGAGAGGGTCCGGCCCATGCTGCGCCTGGGCTGGGACTGGTCCCGCCAGCACAGGTTAGCAGGAAGCTCTCCACACACTCACCGGACCTGGGCTAGGACTGGGTCTGAACATGTGGTCTTAATCCTGTTTCTCAGGGGCATAGAAAAAAGACTGGAGGGAAATACATCAATTTGTTAATCATGATTCTCTTTGGATCATGGGAGTTTCTTTCTTCCTTGCAGTTCTCTTTAGGCCAAATTTCCTCTAATAAGAATGTGTGCTTCTCGTAAAGGAGAAAGTAATAAACTTTGAACACACAAGAGAAAGAAGGTGCCTGCCAAGCAGAAGAACTCTCAAAGCTGGCCTTGCTCACCTTCTCCTGTGCCCAACTTTTATGCCAGAGTAGCAGCTCTGGTTCCCCGCTGACCTTGGAACCAGCATCCAATGCAAAGTCGTTTGGGGCACTTCTCAGGCATGACTGAGGCCTTGAGCTAGTGAGTATCTCCTTATGAAATCTGAGAATCTTAAGCTACCTCCAAGAGAACAAGACACATTTTTTTCCTTTTATTTTTCTTAAATTAATTCATGGAGACCTAAAGCCCACAGTCATATTGTCTGGGCTGGTTCCTCTGTCTGCTGATTAGCTTTGATACTCTCTTCAACAGTTAGTCCATGACTCCAGCATGGACAAATTCCCTGCCTCTGTTAGAAACTTACTGTCCCACCAGAAAGGAAGGACCTCTACACTGGGGACTTTTCTTGCCAGTCATCTTGCTAATAGAGCCTTGAGACTTGAGGATGAAAGATGCTACCTAAATACAAAGTGTTCTCATCAAATGCTTTCAAAATGTAAAATGAGCAACGCTTCAAGGAGCAGAAATAGGACTATATTAAATGTAATGGTATTCACTGGCAAAGTTACAACTGGCAAAGTTCATCCTGAAATATTTTCCATGTAGTTAAAAAGAGTTAAATATTTTGGAAATCCTCTCCCTGGGCTCCCTCAAGCCCCTAAATTCTAAATTAGTTCTGATAGATGGAAACATTTTACTTCTTCAGCCCTTTATTAATTCAGAATTTGGCAATCAGTCCAGGCTAACAGCACTGCCCAACTCCAGGAGGCCCTGTTCACAGGGGACTATCCCTGACATTGTACAAAATAGGGGTCTGTGTGGAACCCAAAGTGATTTTTAAAAAAATTCTCCGTGATTTTTCTGAATGTCTGATGTGATTGTGGGAGATTTAATTATGACTCAACATGGCCAGCTACAGTTGGGGCTCAACTACAGTTGAGGGTCATACTGTTCAGTGTCTTCCCAAGTGTGTTATTCCTGATAGGTCCTTAGAGAGCAACAGATATTTTGCAAAATCAAAGGTCCATGATTAAAACTAAAATTAAAGTGGTCTCAGAAGAGACCCACCCAGTGAAGATGAATAGCTCTTTCTACTCCAGGGCCATTCCTGGTCCTGAAGATGCCAATGACTCTGTGACTAAGACAGCACATGACATGTGATGCTAACCAGGTTTGAATGCAGAAATGACTCCTTGCTCTCCTTGCCTATTATTGAAGCTCCAAGGTGTCAAGTCTGGGCCAAGGGTTCTGAACTGCAGGGTATATCAGGGCCGTCAGGCCATCCTGAGAGATTCTAGCTCCATGAGGCTGGAGGAGGGCTCGTGAGTTCCTTGGTGACACTTTTGCTGCTGGTTCAGGGGCTATATTTTGAGAAGCAATAGGTTGGCAGCAGTTAGTTATTCTCCGTGAAAACAGGTGACCCAGATGGAAAAGTGTGACGCTTCTGTATGTAGCCCATCTTTAGCCTGTGCTTCGTATATAAATGTGATTTTTCAAAGGCAAGGAGGGAAGAAGATGACACCCCATCTGGGAACACAATTGAACAAAGTTGTCACAGAAGCCATGCTAGGAGTCTTTTCAGCACCAGGTTTGGGACCACCTGGCTTTGAGCCCAGGCAGATCATCTCTTGGGCCTCAGTGTCCTGTGCATGTTTTTGCTTTTACCTCCCTTAGGTGCAGGAAGATGAAATCAGACAGCAGGTAGAAGGCAATGAGCACTGTGTTACAGAGCTGGCACTCAATAAATTGGGGAAGAAAGGCTTTGGTGCTAGGGAAGAGGCAAGCAGCAGAAGAGGAAAAAGGCATTGTCCAAAACTGACATGATTTCTGAGCACGTGGTCCGAGTTTCCTCAGAATATTTTTGTCTAGGACTGTTTTCTTAATATAGGGTTGGATTTGGATTTAGAGTCCCCTTGGGGAGGATCTGGGACTGCAGGAGCAAGGTTACTGCCTCAGGAACCACCAGACTCGTTCTTCTCTCAGAACCCACTACTGCCCCGTGACAGTCTGGACCCCTGCAGTGTGTGCTGAAGAGTCCACACGTTTGACAGAGGGACATGAACAATGCAACCCCAGCAGCCACGGAACAACAACAACAGCAAGTTGAGGTTTGTGCTTTAGTCAGATCAGTTTTCTCTTCTCAGAACAAACAAACTGAAGCCAAAGCAAAACAAAAATAAATCAGACAAAGCTGTGGTTCTAAAAAACATGCACAAATACACTTGTGTTATCGCAAGAAAAATCAATGGCTTTCCTATCCACCAGTCCTGGAGCCTCTGGCATTGGCTTGGAAACGTGGAAACCTCCCAGCTCAGTACTTGCTGGAGTCCATGGGCTCAGCACGCAGGTCCTGGCATCCCCAGGCAGGCAGCCAAGGGGAGTTCATTTCCTTTCTGGTGGCAGAGTCCTTGCTAAGGCGCTAGTGAGCCTTCAGTGCTCTCCGCCCTCTGGCTAACACAACAAGTGGATAAA
This sequence comes from Octodon degus, assembly GCF_000260255.1. NCBI lineage: Eukaryota > Metazoa > Chordata > Mammalia > Rodentia > Octodontidae > Octodon > Octodon degus. The sequence goes on along the minus strand of NW_004524618.1, from coordinate 13,989,903 downwards.
AGCCAGAAGGACAGAAGAGAAAGGAGATGGGGGAGACAACTGTGGGCTTTGGGTCTTGAGGAATGGGTTTTGGAATCACCATAATGGAACACAGCTGGGGGCAGGGGTGGTTGGCCTAGGGCTAAGCAGACACTTGTCTGAGCATTGAATCACCTGGGGATCTTTTAAACAATGAGGGATTCCAAAGTTTTAGCAGAGACCAGGTCAAGATTCTTCATTTTAAAATGCTGCAGATGTTGCTCAGCGGTAGAGTACTTGCTTAGCATGCATGAGACCTTGGGTTGAATCCTGCTTACAACCACAAAAATCAATTAATCAATCAAATATAATTACAATTACCAGTAGGTCCTGAAGACACTGTTACTGAGAGCTGCCTCCAACCTTTATGTTTTATTTTCCTTTTGTAGTACTGGGGGGATCCAAGCCAGGGCACTCTACTACTGAGCTATGTCCCCAGCCTATTTATTTTATTTTGAGATAGTCTTATTAAGTTGACCAGCATGTGTTAAAGGCAGATGAATTTGATGGACGTACTAGAGGCAGTCAGACAGGGGTAGGCCTTCAAAGGACCCAATATGGAAGGTCAGACCTTCCAACTATGGAAAAGACAGACACCTCCACCGTGGGCCAGACCTCAAGACAAAAGAGTAAGCAAATGTACTCCCATGCCTCGCTAGAGATAGACATCAGGGGTTATATTCTAAGTAGGCATGCATTGCCTTGCAAAAGCCAGGGAAAGTCACTAACACAGCCCCCTATGAAAAAGCTGCTTTTCGGTATTCATGTCCACTTGCTACGTGACTCACCTTCCCATTTGATCCCCACTTAATCAATGTTACCTAAGCAATTGTGCCTATAATCTTACTGGTTGATCACAGTTTTGTCCCATTTTTATGCCCACCTAGAGAATTCTCATGTTTCCCACCTTAGATCTGCCCCACACCTCTCTCTCTCTCTCTCTCTCTCTCAGAAGCTTTCTTTGGCCCAGTAAATATATTCTGCTCTTACCCTCCATTGTTCCTAAAATTCACTCTTTGATTTTAGAGAACACAAACTCTTCTCAGGTATCTTTCAGGTTGGGAGTTCCATTCCCCTACATCACATGGGCCCAGATTTGTGATCCTCTTGCCTCAGCCTCCCGACTAGCTGGGATTGCAGTTCTGCATCACCATGCCCAGCCGCCTCCCTCTTTTGCCAGCCACTGAGGCCCCTTAGGCTGCAGAGACTCTTCTCTAAGTGTTCTTGGAGGATCAAAATACTCATCTTCAAGAGGAGAGATGTTCTGAGGTAGATACAGAGGTGTCTAGAATAAAATCAGAGAAACAAAGAGTAGCATTGTGGGTGCTAGGGTCTGGGGGAGGAAAAAGGTGTAAGCAACAGGAACAAAGTGTCAGCTCTGAGGGACGAGTACGTTCTAGAGATCTCCTCTATGCCGCTGTGCTGGTGATCGCATGTTGTGCCCCTGAGGAGCTGCTGACTGTGGATCTCATCTTAATTGTTTTTAATCACAGTAAATTTTTTAAACCATGAATGGAAGGAGAAAAAAGGAAGGGTATATGATATGGAAAGAGCTGGAAAATTCTCAAAGACATGTTTTCAGACTTGTGTCTCTAAGTACTTCTTGGAAAGTTCTCATCTTCACAAATAATGAAAAGAGATTTAGGCTGTTATGTCTGTTTGAGGAAGCGCTAAGATCCCTCCTTTTGGTACTTTGGCTCTCAGGAGGAAAAGTAGATGAGAAAGTTCCTGCCAGCCTCTCGGATAAAGACGAGGGGCTGGTTCTTGCAGCCTGAGAGCCTATGGCTGCCCCTCTGCCCCACCTTCCTGGCTGTCCTGACCCCCGCGAGAGTGCTTCTCACTGTGGAGGCTGAGGGAAACATCTGCACTCCTCATTTCTTTGAGTGCTCTTGGGGGTCCCACGATGCAGGTCAGGGGTGCTGGCAGAGGATGCTCAGCTGCCTGTTTTTGTGAAAGTGGTTTCACTGGGACAGAGTTGTAAACACACATATCGTACATAATGTACAGATTGCTTCTGGCTGCGCTGGTGGAGTTGAGTAGTTCTAACAAAACCCCTAAGCTTCCCCTTTATAAGAAAAAGAAAGTGGTGGCCCCTGAAATAGGTTGTGGTCCCATTTACAGAAGAGGAAATAGATGTACTGGGAAGCTGAATGAGTTGCCTAGGATCTTTTGGGTTATAAATGATACTGTCGGCGATGCCTTTGGCCTCAGAGATATTCCACAGGCTTCTCCCCGCCCATCTCAGCCCGAAGCACCTCCCACCCTGTCTGTCCTGGCCAAATGTGTCACCTCGAGAAAGTGCACCCTGACCTGCTCTGAACAAACTGTTCCAGGCTGACCACTGCTCAGAGGTCTGCCCCAGTTTCAGGAGGCCCAGCGGAGGCGTTCAGCCAGTCCATCCCCATCCTTACTGGGCCCCAACAATGGAGTTAGCTGCACCCAGAAGGCATGAGACAGACAGTCCTCCAGCACAGACCGAGGTGGCCTGAGCAGGCCTGGGCTCTCTGAACTTCAGAGAGGTCAGCGCAGAGATCCTTGAGAAGGGCCAGGTGCCGGGAGCAAAACGTAACACTGATTGAGGCGAAGCCACAGCCCCTCGGAGCCCTTCCCTCCCTGCCTCTGACGATGACCTGTATTTACCTGGCCCGCCATTCTGCCTCTGCTACTCTATTGACCTGGCTTTCCCGTCCTCCTGCTCGAGACCACAGCACCTTCCTCTGAGAGCCCCCAGTGTGCCCGCTTTCTGCTGGGCTGGCCTTGGCTGACACTTCAACAGGCCGCAATCCGCAGTGGTCTGCAGCTCCTGAGGTGTGTCAGAGCTGAGGCTCTGCATTTCAGGGGAAAAGACCCCAGAGCTTCCATATTTATCCAGAGATCCAACCAATCTCAATGATAAGGAATAAGTGACAATGGCAGAAAAGACTGCTGAGTTAAGAGCCACCAATGTTTCCAAGAATACAGAGCTATCTAAATCATGGAAAATATGCATAATAGAATATTACACTGTTGTTAAAATGATACTAATAAAGATTTCTCAATAATGTGATGTAACGGAGACAGGGTCGGATTCATGGGTCAGAGGCATGAGACCTGTGAGTTTTACTGGGTCCCCCATGTAGAAGGACCCTAGCCAGAGCTTAACGCTGGGAAAGCCACCATCTTGAAGTTCTTAGTCACTGTTACCAAAGAGCTCTCATATTTTCATTTTGTACTCAGCTCACAAATTCATAGACAGTCCCAGGGGGATGGGGGCATCGACCGGTACGCATATCTCTTGCCTGTTAGTAATACAATCTCCCCACTCCTCCCTTCCTCACACATTCACCCTGGTGAGGGTTTTTATGTAGGAACTCTTTTTTTTTTTTCAATATTTTTTGGAAAATTTTTGTTTTTCTAAATCCTTAAATAAAAACCAATCAAGCAGTTGGTAAAAAAGGAAAATGTATTATAACTGTCCTGCTAGGACCAAAAGTAGAGAGATTACTTTTTAAAGTCCACTCATGTCAAATCAAAAGCAAGGGCTAGAAATACGGACGGGTTAAAGGTGACATTTCTGGGAACCAGGACAGGAGTCCCTGAGAGAGACCGGATCGTGACTGGGCCCGTCCGTCTTCTTTGGAGCCAGTGTCCCGTGTGAGCGCAGGCTCATGGCCCTGATGCTGCTGCTAAATGGAGTCATTCTTGGAAGTAGAATCACTGTTGTTTATATGTGGATATGGCTTATTCAAACCCTGTTAGTGATGTTCTCAGAAATAACAACTTTGGGAAGCAAAAGAAGTCCTAAATTGGTAATTTGAATGTGATTATGTACAGTGCTTTAGCTTTGCTGGCAGATAGGAATGTCACATTTTTTGAACATCATCCAACAATAGTCACTGGTCATTTTCTGGTTTTGATTATTCAGTGTAAGCTCTCGCTGTTGGCAAATTTGCTAAACTTAATTTTTTAGGTATTAAACCAATTTTGGTAGGTCTGTCCAATAATGAGTAAACTGTGTGCAGGTCACTGGAACCTTTCAAGAGCCATTTAGGATTCCGAGGTTGCTAAGCAGTCCAAATTTCTCATTTGTTAAGCCTAAAGATTAGCACTGAGTGTTGGGAAACAACTGACCCTGACACAGCTTGCTCAGGTAGTGTACATTTTCCAGCCTCCCTTGCAGATAACTAGAGCCATCTTTGAAGTTTTGGTCAGTGGGATGTGGGCAGAAGAGAAGTGTACACCTTAGAGATCAAATTTTTATGAGGAAGTTGCTTGTCTCCATCGCATCAGAAACAGTAAAAATTAGAGCAGCTGCCAGGCCCAAGATAGACACCATGTTTTGGAGAAGAGAGCCGCTCCAATGTTCTGTTCCTGGAAGAACTGTGGACCGGAACTGTCTGCCTGCTTGGCCTGTCTTCAGGGCATCCTATAGGAGAGAATTACGTTCTATTGTATTTAATTTAAACCCCTATATTTTAGGGCCTCTTTGTCACAGCAGTGTCACCTATATTAACCCATAAGGGAACATGTTTTTGGTATAATGGTGCCCGATGAAAGTCATACATATACACATGATATAATTTCAGTCACTAAAAGATTGTATACAAAGAAAATTTCTAGGGGAAAGTAGGTCAAAAGCTCCAGAACTAAAGGAAGAGAAAGCCAGGTCAGACTGAATTTCAGAAAGAATCAAGCGGTGATAGCTACATAGTCATCACATTCAACTCATACTTCACGTAAAGCGCAGCTCAAGTTCCAGATAGGGAGGATAGAAGGCAGGACATATTTCTTGCTCATATGGGGCTTTATTACAAATTAGAATGGAAGATATTTGTAGAAGTTAATATGAATGACACGAAGCACTTATCCTCTCTTCAGTGGGTCTTCCCAGAGATAGGGCTGTGGGTGAGATCTGGGTTGTGTACATTCTCACCAGCTTCAAGGACTGCTCATTGGCAGCTTGCCTAGGAGAAGGTGGTGGCTTCCAGCAGGTGAAAACCCCTTCAGGAAGTTCTTCAAGGGTAACACTGGAGGAGCCCCAGGGCTTCCGTTTCGCAGTGCTGTCGCTCCCCAGCTCAGCTTCCTAGTCTTGGGGGGAAGACAACTGGAAACTCTCCCAGCCCCACTACGCTTTCTCGGTCCAGGCTGTGCTCCTTACCTGAGAACGCCTGGCTACTTGCTAGGTTACCGTAATCTTAGGAAAACGGATAGTATCTATTTGGTCGGAGTTTGGAGAAAAGCACAGAAAGCTGCACAAACACACAAGAAGAAGTTTGGCATTCGTCCCACCCAGTAAATTTAATTTTTGTAGACTTTTTTTAAAAGCAAGAAACTCCAGTGTTTTGATTAGCAGAAGCCATTCAATATGCTGGGGAACTGAGTCAGCCAGAGGCAGGGCATCTGCTGATGAGCCCTGCTCAGCACTTACCAAAGACTTTCCCCACCTCCTGGCTGGCCAACACCGCCAGCTGTGCCAGCCAGGGCAGGGCCTTTCCGCCCACCTACCTGTCAGCCTCCGTCTTTCACCAGAGGCTTCATTACCAAATAAGGGCTGAGTAGTCTTAGAGGTGCTTTGAACAGATGAAAATAATGAAGGCGGAGTCAGCGTAATTAACCAAGCCCTAGGCAGGAGGGTCTGAATTGGAACTAATGATGTGCCCGGGGCATCGAGGCGTTTTATTTGCCAATCCTGAGGTCACAATAAAGAAGGTCTCAAAGCTGCACATCCCACAGGACAGGAAGGAGACAGCTGCTGCCTTGGAGAATTCTGCTCCTTCTCCTCCTCCATAGAGAAGCCGTGTGTGTGTGTGTGTGTGTGTGTGTGTGTGTGTGTGTGTGTGTATTTTAGGGAAGGGTCTACAGGGTGTTCAGGGTCTCACTACTAGATGGGATTCATAGTGATCAGCCTGTTTAGAGACTCCCAAGAACTGGGATTACAGGCGCCTTGCCACCATGCCCAGTCTCAATTACCATCTCAGTGGGCCCTGGAGGGGGGGCCAGCACGGCAGGCCAGGGGATTGAACCCCTGGCCCCTGTGCCTGCTCTATAAATAAGTCTTAATCTCACAAAGCAGTCTGCAGTTGTATACCTACTACTCGTGTCTTTCTTTTTTCTAGCAGAAGGAAGATTTTACTCAGATTAAGAATGGACCCAGATAAATGAATGTATTTTTTAGTCTACCTTAAAATTAGAAGTGGCCAATGGAATATGATAGAAGCCAACAGAGCCTTTTGGTAAATCTTCCCCTTCTATTCTTTCTATTCCAAACAAAGAATGGCATTCAGGCAGCCCTTTTGTTTCCATAAGGCAATCGTAAGGTTGTTAATTTGTGAATTTAAGGTCAAAGAGCAAAAAGATAGAAAAGGCTGGGTTCCTGATGGCCATGAAGCTGTCCAACTGTCTTGGAATTCTTCATCCCCAGACTCCATGCTATTGGTGCATAAATAAATCTCTATTCAGATGCCTGTGATGAGCACACAAATCAAATTGTAGAAGCTGCGACATCAGCTTAACTTCTACCTCTCCCACAAGTTTTTCCGAGAGCCCCTCAGCTGTAATCATCAGTGAAGCAGTCATAGATCAGCAGGCATTGACTTACTTCCACGACAGCCCAGTTCTGAGGTCCAACTGGGAGCGGGAACAATGACTGCGTGGTCCCTGGCCAGGCAGCGCAGTTTCCAGCGTAGTGAGCTGCTGTTTGCACTGAACCTGGAGTCTATTTTGCAGCAAGGAATTGCTGAGGCTGCTACAGAGGAGGACTTGCCTGTCCTTCTTGGTGTCCCCCCGGGCCCCCGCACAGTGCCTCTTCCTCAGTTACTCATTGCCTTGGCTTAGGGGCCTAGCAAAGCTGGGCCTTAAGTTGGCCCTGCCTGTGGAAGCAAAGCACCCCCCCAACAGTCACCATGGTAACAATCACCAGATGTGATTCTGTGGTCACTGCGGATGCCTGTCTCTTCTCTAGCAGAGACTGCACTGAGTCCTGTTCCATCCTCACTGCTGTCCTTAGGAAGGACAGAGAGGATGATGTGGCTTTTTCTCATTGCAACTCTGCCTGTCCGCGACCTTCTAGCTTCAGGCACAGCCCCTCAGCTCTGTCAGCCTTGACTCCATCAGGGCCCAGCTCAGCTGCCATTCATCCGGGACCTCCCAGGCTGGGGCACGTTCTGTCAATTGGCCCAGAGTGAGGCAATCTCTGAAGGTCAAGGGCTTCCTCAGAGAGAAGCCAGCAGGCCTGCCATGTTTCATCCACAAATCCCTGGAGGTCTTCTTCGCAATGGAATTGTAAGCCAAATACACTGTTTACTCCTACGCTCTTCCCTCGGCCAGTACCTAGGCATCTTGTGGTCGTCAGGCTGTCCCCCAGGTCCCCACCTGGGCCAGCTGTGTGGAGGAGCGTCTGCCTCCATGCTCAGGCTGAGGATTCTGGACGAGGCAGCTTTGTGGCCCTGTTCCTACCCTTTCCACCCTTGAACTTTGGCTATGCGGCTGACCTCTACTAAGAGTCTGTATTCTTGTTTATAAAATGAGAATAACAGGAATTTTATGGAGTTATTGTAAAGATTGAAAGAATCAATGTGTAAAAATCCTCAGCCACATTCCTAGAACACAATGAATGCCCAGCAAATGAAAACTGTCATCGGCATGATGAGAACCTACAATAACTGTGATTATAACCACCCTGCAAACTGGCAAGCATTAAGCATATGTAAAGCACTGGTATTTGTTCGCACCTAACAGTATTGTTAAAACAAAGAATCCCAGTTGTATTTGGGGCGTTATGTTTGAAAGCGGACTGTGGCCTTGGTTTCTTACCTGTTTTATCAGGCATTCTTGCGTTTCGTGGTTCATTTGTCCTTCAGGTCATAAAGAAGCCAGGTGCTGAGCCAGACTCTCACTTGGACATCTTGGTTTGGAAACATCCTTATCGCTAGCCCTTGTGCTGGGTCAGCTTGCTGGTGTGTTCTCTACCTAAGTTTACAGGAAAGACTCAGGTTACCTGCCTGGTCCCTCTCCAGGTCGTTCCTGTGCAGTCCTGTCGCACGTGTGGTGAGACTAAGATACCCGTGGGGATACTTCTGTCAATGTGTTTACACTTTATGTAGGAAAACTGGACTTTTGCTGCTACCCTGGTTCACCATAAACCGACTAAACAGTGGTTAGTCACAGAGACTGGAAAACAATCACTGAACAAATTGGACATGACAAACCTAGAGGAGAGTTCCTCAGATCCCAACCTTGTGATCCATCCCTTCTCCAACTCCTTCAGGTGGCAGAGAAGGGAATCACACACCCCAAGAAGAGGTGGGGGTCAGAGTTGGCCTCTCAGGCTAGAGCAGGTGAAAACCATCTACATTGGAGATTGGGACTGCTAGGTTGGCCGTGGCATGCGGCAGACCCTTGGTCCTGCCTAGTAGAGGGCAGGCTCACCCCACTGTGAGCGTCGCGGATAAGACATGGGAAAACTCAGCACATGGCCTGGGCCAGGCAGCGCCAAGCAGCGGAGGCTGAAAGAGCCAGACAGGAACAGTTGAGTGTAGAGGGTGGGGCCAAATAGCCTTCAGCACAGCCATGGGGTTCCCTGCAGACTCAGACCCTGCACTCAGGACCCCTGCAGGCCCAGGAGGAGACACTGGCTGCTGGAGGGCGCTGTCGAGGCACTGCTGGCTGGTGGGGGCTGGCCAGCTCTTCAGAGGTTTTAAGAAATGCTAGAAAAACTCCTTATTTTAGAATGTTGGCAAATGATCCAACACATTTTACAATGCTCTGTACAAGGTGCAGCAAACAAATGGGTCGGCTGGCTCCCGCTCACCCGGTAGACCGTGTCTGAATTCTGGGTGGAGGCTGACTTTGATCTCACCTCTGAAGGAAGCGCGGGGTTTCTGGAAGTGGGTTGAAGGCCCTCGCGTAGCCATAGCTCACTCTTCTGGCCAGATCTTCCCACTGCTAAATTAATCCAGCCTAAGAACTCTTGAGGCATTGAGAAAAGTGGAGCTTCCAAATCAAAGTACAAACGCAGACAAAAACCTTCCAGGCAGCAGCCTCAAAGGTGGAGCTTTACATTTATTTTTTAATGCACTTTGTAATGGCCCGGAAGCATTGGCCGCGTTGAAGTCACAAGTGGAATAACAGCCAGTGGGTACCTGCACAGCCCCTGATGTCCGGGCCAGGCTCGGCGAGGAGGCAGAGGGGCCTGGGACCCACCCAGGAGGCTCCAGACAACAGCTCAATTTGCTCCCCCTCCCCAGCTCTGAACTTGAGCCCTGTACCCCAAACCTCACTCAGACTTCAGACCACCCAGGCTGGCTCTGCTGGACTGCCTGGGGACCAAAGTCTAGAGACAAAAGCCATGGGTTTGGGTAAGAAAAGGTGAGGCCAGGAGCCCCGATGGCTGGGTTGGCGGGAGCAGCTACTTCCCGGCAGGCAGCAGGCCGCTGTGGGCTCTCCACGCCTTTCGCGTTGAGCGTGCACAGCCTGTGTACCTCCAGGTGAGGACCAGCGGCAGGAACACACTGTGCACATCCCCTGTCTGGACAGCGCTACAGCAACGCAGCCAGCCAGGACTTCTGAAGGTTGGCACCCTCCTGCTCTTTCCTATGCACGGCACCACCAGCACAGCCTGTCTGGGGAAAAGCGAGAAGAAGAAGAAGGCAGGAACAACAGAACAACAAAACAAAAGGGAGGTACAGCCCCCACGCCTGTGATTAAGCCCTCAAGGGCTGCCTGCTAATCACCACGGTGGGAGAAGTTCTCTCGCTCCCACCTGCCTGGCTTCTCTGTGCAGACACAAAAGGACCTCTCTCAGCCACGAGCACACTCGAACCTTTCGCTTTGTTCCCTAGAGCTCAGACACTGGGGCTGCTCAGAAAGATCTGGGAGCTTGCAGAGCATTGTGGGTACTGACATGCAAATAAGCACCACAACCAAGCGCGTCCCACGTTGCTTCAGAGGACCTGAATATTTTATGGCTTGTATGTGCTTTTTGATGTTTTCATTGTCTCCCAGCATAACTGATATACATTCCAATTCTGACAACTAGAAGTTGTGGGATTTTTTTTCTTTTACTTTCCTGGAGCTGGTCTTCTCTAGCTTTTTTTTTTTTTTTTTTTTTTTTTAATCTTTTTCTTTTCTTAAGGAAAAGGAACCAAAACAAAGCAAAAAAACAAAAATCTACCGTAGCAAAACAAGGTTACTTTAAGAAGTGAAATATTTTAAGCAATGCAACCAGGAAAAGAAAACATGTTGATTCTCTTAAATTCCTTGGAGTAAAACAACTCCAGCTCTCCTCCCTCACTTAAAGGGCCAACTTCCAAGGGGGCGGGGTGCTTTGCTTTTCTTTCTAAATATGATCGTGGTCAGTGGTGAAGCGCCCTTTCTGTTAGGAAGTCTGCCCTCCGGTGTGTGCACTTGTTCTCATTTAGGCTGTGAACACTCCCCTTTGGAAAAAATCTGTACCTCATCAGATCTTCATCTACATACCACAGGCACAGGTATTTAGGCACGTACACACACAAACACACACGCGTGCGCGTGCACACACACACATGCGTGTGTGCCCCCCATGCTCCAAGGACTAAATAAACTTAAGAGGACCTTTTCCATTTTACAGCCATTTGACCTGAAAGAATACAGAACACTGTCACCCAAGCCAGATACTCCAGGATCAGCAGTATCTCTGCCGTGGCTGAGGGAAGGAATTGCTGAACAAATCAGAAGAAAGTCATGTCTGAGAGAATCCTGCCAATATCCCTCTCCCGCCGCCAAAGGCTAACGTCATCCAGATAGCGGTTGGATGCCTGAGTGGGCCTGTCACAGCCTAGATAGGACCTTCCAAGCATTCTTGTTTCTCTCCAGCTTTTGCTATTCAAAAATGGTGCACGTCATGTACATGTGGACAAAACTACAGCATCGATGACAATCCTGACCGGCCATACATTGTCGCTGCCAATCCCCTCATCCTAGGGTTGTAGCGCATTGTTCCAGCCCCACACTCCTTACTTCAAACTCAGTGTCATTCCATCCTTTCCACGCCAGTCCTACACTTCCATCAGCCTTGGCCAACTCTGGCAGATGTAGGACAACCCCCTTCCCGAGTCCTTATGCCCTATCCTGCACACCTTGGCTGTGCAGACCCAGTTAGCTGCTCTGCTAACTTCTTGCTTCCATGTCCTCCACCTTGACTGAAATTTCCACATGTTCCTGGTACCTTCAGGTCCTGAGGTAGGGACGGCTGAGTGGAATCACCGCTGGAATCCCTGCTGCGTCAGAACCGCTCTCTGATAGCTTCTCTCTGCATCCTCCTCTCCTGGCAGCTTTCCGGGTGCAGAGTTGGGGTCCCACAGCATTTCTGAATGAAAGAAGATAGCACTTCATGATTCACTGAACAGTCGCAGAAGCTCTCTGTGTTTTCCACCACAGGACTCTGTGGTATTACCGTTGCTATTTTATGGGTGGTGAATTGGGGCTCTCAGGGGATCGGCACATGACTGGGCCAACGTCCTCTACTCTTGGTCTGTTCCCATTTTCAAGCCACATCCACAAACATATTTCTGTGACCTCTTCAAGGACCTGTGGGACAGACATTAGCGACCCATGTTTCACAAATGTGAGGTAGAGGGTTACAAATCCCTGCATTCCCATTTCAATTCTGTTTGCTTTTTTCCAGAATCTTCCTTGGAATTTAAAAGGAATCTGATTCTCCCACAGCATAAGCTACCAGGGGTGGGAGGGAGGTTAGTGAGGAACTTGAAGAAGCCAAGTTACCCTTTCCCATTACAAAAACCTTTAGGAGCTCAATTCGCCAAACCAGCCTCAAGACCACAAGAATTTATGATCCTTCTAAAAATAGCCAAATGATTTTCCGGAAGTATCTTAGGTAGTCAGAATCCAGCTCCATAAAGCATACAAATACACTTAAAATAGCAATAAAGTGTTTCCACTCCTCTTTCTCTTTATGCCTCCATATACTCTAAATAGAAACATTGGCAGCCACTCCTTTAATAACATTGCTTGTATTTTACACAATGAGGTAGAACTAGAAGGGCAGTAGGCTCACAGACCAGAGCTTGGCTTACTTACTTTCAACCTCAGAGGTGCGCAGTCCTGATTTTGTGCTGACAGCAAAAACAAACAGAGACACAGGGATTCTCGTCCCTTCTCCAGCTCTCAGGGCTTGAGCCTTCTGGCATCTGCAGGTTCCTCTGCACTGGAGCAAGAAAGAGGCCTGCAGTGGGTTCAGCTCTGCAATTTGTGACAGGAAGAAGCATTTCTTGCAAAAGGCTTTCTAACAGTGACTGTAGTAAGACTCTAGGAGAGCTCAACTGGTACAAATTAGAGTGGACACCAAAAGAAACAATATTCTAACTTCAGATAAAAGCTGTTCAGACTCCCCCAACATACCCTTTCCTGGTCCCCCACCTCGCTTAGGTTTCTGGCCCTGGAAAGAAATGTATTTCTTTTGACATTTAATAATGTCTGTTGACATGCAACATCCCTGCTAGGGCTTTTTATTTTTTTATTAAATGATGTAAGTTCTGTAACTGATACCAGTTGTCATCAAACCTCATAAAAGCCAATCATGCTTCAAGTCATCAATATTTATTGTCCCCAGTGAGGGAGAAGCTGGTTTTGGTTTGGGGCAGATGGGTTTAATTTTTAAGTTGAAGCTGACACACCTAGTATACAATATCAGACCAAGAAGGATCTGCCGACGTGGTACAATTGAGATGTTCAAGCAGCTGAAAGGAAGAGGATGGGAGAGACAGAGAGATGGAGAGGAGGGAGGAGGATGGGTGAGGGAAGAGGGGAAGAAAGGAGGGAGAAAAGTATGTAGACTAAGGACACAGACAATGTTTTATTTTTCTATTGAAGGATACCAAAGTGGCCTGAAGAAGCACCGTACTTCTGAAGAGACAGACTGAGTGTGACTTTTCCAAAAATGAGCTAGAGAAAGAAAATGCAAGAAAGGAGAGAAGGAGAGAGAATGTGAAAACAATAGGGAAAGAGTAAGGTGAGTTTGGAGAGAAAAAAAGGAATGATGAGAAAAAGAAAAAGAGATTAAAATCAAAACCTATTGAGAAGATGAAAAAGAGGCAAGACTCATAGAGAGAGAATGTGAGAGTGGAGCATTAGGATCTGCCCCTTGGGCCTACAGGGGCAGCAGGACCTGGAAGCGGACAGGCCCACATGCTCAGGACTTGGTAGACTATGGGCTGGCCAGTCCCAGCCAGGCTCCACTGGAATGGACTTTGGCCTTGGTACCTCCATGTTGCCTTGGTCCTACCTGTGTCCTCTTTCTGTTTAGAAGTAACTGTCTTTCCTAGCAGGACTTGGGAGGGCTCTAGAATCATCCCATGCTCCACCCTTAGGAAAGGCACTGTGCCCTCCTCTCTCCTCCCCTCTCCTCCCCTCTTCTCTTTTCCTTCAAATGACAACTGCTCATCTGTCAGCCAAGTGGGGAAATTGAGGGGAATTTAAAACCATGGCTCAGCCTCACCCAATAGACAGCCTGTACTGTACTCTGAATGTTCTTTGGGGGATGGCCTTTGTAGACCGAGAACTTAGTAGAATAGAACCTTGTTGTTCGTCCTGGGAATTGATGGGTTCTCTCAGAGCCCGGGGCCTTGAATTGATGAGTGAATCGGCTATGGATCAGGTGCTCAGCAGTGTTCTTGGATTTCCAGATGCTGCCTATGTTGGCTTTTGTGTTGATGTCAAAGTGAGAGTGAAAAAAGGAAAAGGGGAGGAAAAACCTCACCAAAGAGGATTTCCAGAAAAGCTCCTGGAACAAAATAACGAGATAGGTCAAACCTCAAAGCAACAGCCAAGTTGTCCTAATGGTCCTGCCCACCAGGTGCATTTGGAAATTATAGGCCTTCATGTTAATGCAGCCTGGCTGTGAGATAGGATGAGGGAAGGGCCCCTCCCAGGGTAGTGGGAAGGATCCTAAGAAAGGGCGGTTCCTTCAGAGGGTCCCACCAAATGGCAGGGCACCAGCAGAAACCAAGGCCAGCATCTGATGTCCCCACCTTCTCTCCTCTTTGGAAGGCTGAGAGGCTGAGTTGTGTGCTCCTGTTCCTGACACCCCACCACTGAGGTATATGGCTCCCACCCGAGCACTGTCAAGTAGAGATGGTGCCTTGTGCACCCCATCCCACCCGCAACTCCACCAGGGTAAGCACCAGGATCTGGTTCCTCTGTTGTCTCACTTGTTGGCCTGTAGCGAGGCAGCCCTTGGAAATGACCTCGGAGCTCATTTAGAGTGCCATTCAGGACCCAGCCAACAATTCTGAGCTCACTGTCAGTGGCATGACCTTTGGCCCTGTTCTGTCTTTAAAAGACTTTCCATCTTTGTATTTCTGGAGAATTGTTTTCAGTAAGGCAGGGGAATAGAGCGTGGCAAGGTGGCTGAAAAACAGGAAGTACCTGTCAGTTCCCAAGGTCTGGAGGGGAAGCTGAAGGACAGAATCAGCCTAGCAGCCCTGGCTGCAGCACATGCGCAGAGCGACTTCTGACCACTTAGAGGGCAGCAAATATGGCAGCCACTGCCTTCACTGTCTCTGCGTCTTCCTCTTCGACTGTCTTTCTACTTCTGCAGTGGCCCTTCTTGCATGTGGGATGTATCTTTGCTTATCTTGCATGTATCTTTTTCTTCACCATTTCCTTTTTCTTCTTCTAATTTAGGTGAAAGTTACTTTTTCTCCTTTGACTTTAAGATAAAGGTTGTGTCTACGTGTTCATTAGCTGTCTTGGCCAATTCTTTGGGTGGGTCAGAAAGAGCCCGGTGCCATGGGCCACTGCCGTGCGGCAGCATCAGTACTGACTGCTGGCTCCAAGACTGCTGCTTCCCCACATCCTCGTCGACACTCGGTCTTCCTGATGTTTCCAGTTTTCACTATGGCTTCTCATTGCTATTTGAATTAGTGATGAGCTTAAGGAGTCCTCTAGGAACCTCATAGCCAGTTAGTTCCCTCTTCTGGGGATGCCCACTGCTCCCCACGCATGTCTCACTTTGCCTGGCTGATCTGCAGTGTCTTACCTTCTAGAGCCTTCTCCATTGTTGATTTAGACAACGTGCATTCCCACCCTTCCCGCAGCCTACCACCCATTCATTGACAGTGGCTTTAGTGGCCATGTTTGAGTATTTTTGATGTAGATGTAGTCAAGTTCACCTTTTTTTTTTGCCTGTGGTTTGCACTTTTAGGGGTCTTATTAGAGATGTTCACACCTTAAGGTCAAAAAGATATTCTTTCCATACATTTTTGTATTGAATGCCTAACATTTTTCTTTCACATTAAGGTCTCTTTGTGGAGTAGTTCTTGAATGTGGTTTGAATTAGAGCTATAACTCTATCCATCTTCATCCAGTCAGCCAGTTACCCCAACAGCATCTACTAAATTGTTCATCTTTATCCCTCCACTGAATTCTGGTGCTTCCTTGTCATACCTCATGAACTGCTTTCTACGCTTTTTTATTCCATTTGTCGATTTGCCTGTTCCCACGCTGGTACCGTCCTGTCTTTGTAGCTGTCTTGATATCTAACAGGGCAGAGTTTTCTTTGCTTTTTTCATTTTTCAAAGATACTTTGGATTTTGTGAAACTTTATTTTTTCTAAAAATCCAAACAAGATGAACTTTTATTGGAATAAACTGTAAAGACCTGACAAATCAATAGGCTAAGAAGCATGTTTTATGGCTCTAGTCATTTGTGAATTTTTGAGATTTTTCTCCATAAAGGTCTTATGTATTTTTCAGTTAATTTCTAGATACTCCCAGAGATGGAGATAAGATAAAATTTTCTGAATTGTAACTTCATTATTATAGTTTTCTAGTAGAAAACTATGGAGAGGGCTTTGTTTGTGTTGTTTGCTTGTTTTTTCACCATTTCAAACATCAACTTATTGAGACAAAATTGATACACAGTAACACACATTCCTTTTAATTATAGCAGTTAATAAGTATATAAGAATAATGGATATACATACATAATGGTAATAATGTGTAATACTCACTGTAATAAAACCTCAGAATTCTTTCTCCATCTCAAGAGTTCCTTCTCACCTCTTCCCAGTCCATTCCTACCCTGCCATTCACCCACAGCAACCCCTGACTTGCACTCCATTGCTACAATTTCATTCTCTAATTTTTGTTTGCTATATGTGCAGAGTTCATTCATTGTTGTACATTGACCTTGTAGTATGAAATATTATTCAATCAGTATACCACTTTCAGTTGTTTGTTTATAAATGTGTTGCGATTTTTATACATAGAAAACTATGCCATCTCATTTCCAATCTTCACTTTTTAGGACTCCTGTACTAATACTGAAGGAAGAAGTCTTAAATTTTCACCATTAAGTGTGATGTTAGCCCAATAGTCCATAATAATAATAGGCTATCTGTGGGACTGACAATGTCAGAAGTTGTTGACTTGAGCCTTTTATAGCTCAGCATATTGATATGGCATTACTTTTTATACCTCATATTTATACTTTTCTGCTGGATGGATGAGTCAAGGCCATTGCTTGACCAATTTGCTCTCTATAAAAGCCTGAGAGAATGTTTTCTCTCCGTATGACTCTCCTTAGGCACACTCTACATTATCGATCACTTTCCTCTGTGGCCCCATAATCTCCTTGATCAGAAAATTTGGGACACCACTGAGTTACAGGGTGTTACAGTACAGGTTCTCTTATGTCCCGAGTCCTCACTGACCTTAAAGGGCTAGGGCCAAAATATTGGCCATCCTAGTAGCCCTTCTTTTTCTCGAATTTTTTGGTTTGCAAACTTAAGTTGCTAACCCTCCAGAAGAGAAGCTTAATGATATTATTACCCTGTAACATAGGCAGTTGAGATTAACATCACTAGCTGTCTGAATATCGAACACCTTAGACATAACATGGAACAGGTATTTTCCAACAATCATTGATATGCTGTGTTGGATTATTTTGCTGAATTCACACACCTACAATATTTGAATGGCAATGGAACACCCATCTCTAATAAAACTAAACAAAAAAGGAGGATATAAATGAAGGTCCATTTTGTAGTGAAAAAAATATATATATATCTGCATGTACAAAATAGGATAGATGTACAGCTACTTTCTCTTAGTTCAATAAGAAGATTTATACTAATAGTGTTTAGACAAGATATCCTGTCTGTATCTTGTGCTCTGAATCACTACTCTGAAGACAATATGAATTGTATTAATTATTGTAACTGTCCTACTAACCTATTTTGAAACTGTCTCATTGCTATTTCCTTCTCAATAAAATTAATAATAATAAAAAAGATAACAATAAGACCGAAACAAAAATAAATAAATACAAAAAAAGTAGGATGTTAACTGTAGGTTCCCTTGTAGAAGACCACTTTGAGGAAGTTTCTTTCTACCCTTAGTCTTTCAAGAGTCATTAACCTGTATATAAGCATATATATTTCCTTTTCCTTTCCTTCGTTCTTTCTTTTCTCCTTTCCCTCGTCCCAATTGTTCCTTCCATTTGACAGGCTCATTCCCTTTTCACAGTATCTATCATACCTTTCAGATTTTATTTACTCTTTCAGGGTCTTCTGGCAGTAGTGAAACAAGATGATGTTAGCACATGTAGGTTGACTTATTTCACTTCGGAGTGTGGGCTCTAGTTGCATCCACTTACCCATAAAACCCCCGAGTTTATCTTCTTTTTTTATGGTTGAGTAATAACAGCTTAGATAACTCCACTGCTGATTTCTGCTGGTCTCTTGAAATGAGCAGTCAATGCTTAACATTTTTTTCTCTCTCCTTTTTAGTTTTTTTATATTTTTTAATCATTTTTGCATGTTTATATCTGGTAATCCAGACACCTAATTTGAAGACAACAATATGCAATATAATAACTATTGTTGATTCCTATCATTTTGTTTAGTGACATTTTGTATCATTAGAAATGTCTCTTCTATTTTTTGTATTCTTTTTTAAAAATAAAATACTAAAATAAATGGAAAAGGGTCATCATCACGTCATACTAAATTTTGTCAAGTTTTTTTATATTCATGGAAGTAAACTTGTGGATTTTCCTTTACTTTATTAGTAAGTCAGGGTGTTTATTGATTTTTGAATGTTAAACCATCTTTGCAGTTCTGGGAGAAGCTCCACTTGTCATAGTGTAATT